>NC_056731.1:1807941174-1807948674 GCF_019279795.1 Protopterus annectens
GAATAAATCTGAAGGTTCCAACATGTTTTCCTATTTGAGGTGTTCTCGTGTTCTTAAAGTTGTCGCTCAGAAAGTAGTGGAATTGTGAACTCTGATGGCCACAGGAAGTTCTTTGATCAAGGCATGTCAGAGAGGTCGCCAGTCTGGTATGAAAAGAAAGAAAGGTGGGAAAAAAGAAAATGATCTGCCACATAATTTGCTTTCCATGCATATCATGCGAAGCCATTCAGCTACTTGCTGACACATTTCTTTTACATATCATATTGCTCTTTTTTTTTCCAGTAAAGCTATTATGAAACTGAGGTGGGAAAGTATAAAACAGGACAAAAAATGATGGAGAGTCATGCTCTACTCTGTCACATTCAGCATTATTGCAGCAGTTATCAAGTATACAACTGGTAAGCCTACAAGTTCAGAGAGCTTTCAGTACTAAAAATCTCTGCTACAGCCTAATAAACTAGCTTTCCACATTTCGTATGTAGAACAAAAACTGTATAATAGCAAGTGTAGGAGAAATAATAATTATAGTAATAATAATAATAATAATGTAAATAGTTTCTTGTTATATAAATTAGGCTTCTGGGCACTTCATTCAAAACATATTTTCGAAAGTTATTCCAAACTAAGTATAAACTATTATTATAGGTTTTGAAAAAGTAAAATACATTTTACAGGGGCAAGCACTGCACATAACTTGGCAGGTGCAATGTCTGCTATATTCCAGAACTTTATGTACGAAATGCAGATGTTGGTATGTCTCATGCTAAGGGCTAAAGACATACCAGAAAGGTTTTAAGTTACTATGAAAAGAAAGAGTGGAAGAAAAGAAAATGCCTGCCACACTATTTGTTTTCCATGAAGAGAATGGAATTATTTACACTTGTGTTTTTGCCGGAGTGCTATTGAAATGTGGTCAGAGAAAAAGCTCTCTTTTAACTTTTTGAAACTTTGCCCCGGGTCCTTAATCTCAGTCCTAAAAACCATAATTTTGCCACTTGTACATTATCTTACAATTGTTCATTCGGAACCTGGCTACTGCTATTGCAAGACCTTGTAATTTGTGGGAGAATGCCTAAGAAAAGAACGAGGGTATGTAAATAGTGTGTCAATTCATATTTATCACAGTCTACCTCTTGAATTGTTTTCTTATAACTTCACAAAGCAAGCTAAACCAAGTTGATATCAATCCAGTTTCATAAAATGGATCTTTTTATCCCCAGTAGTTCAGAAATGGTTCAGACAGATGTGGGAAAATCCAGAAGTTGTCAGAATGATTTTGTTTATGAACCATAATCCATATAGCTTCCATCTTGGTCACCAGAAACTGATCTTTGGATTCTTTTCTGCTAGTCCAGTATTTGAACCTCTTTGTATGGCTAAGAAAAATTTTTGCTAAACTACCCAGGATCCTAATTTCCATCCTGGCATTTGAACACAGTACCACCTGGAAGAATTTGTAATAGAAGCCTTTCATTTTACCACAAACTCCAACCGTATTTTTGTACTTGTGTATAAGAAATGGAAGAATAAATAGTTTAATTCTGGAATGGAGCTGCTAGTTTATGAAAGAACCTACTTCCAAATAACTGAACCTTCACTTTAAATCTACCACTTCCTTTCTCTGCACCACATGGGTCAGAATTTTCGCTGACCCATTGAGCCAGTCCAGTGAGTAAGAGATGTCCTGCTGAAGACATCTTCTAAAAGTGAAATGAAGACTCACTGGATAATTGTATATAGATCATTGTAACTTGGCACTACTTTGGCAATTCCAAAGGTTTTTAAAGTTAAGCACAAAGGTCTATGACATTGCTTGGGGTATAGCAGAACATCATGCACTAATCTAAGCAACATAAGTCCTTTGTTTATATCCACTCACCCCCTCATGCACTGGGTGTAGAAAAGAGAGATAGATTTTGACTTGTGCTGTCATCAAATAGGTGCCAATGTTTGGGAGAACTATACCTTCTTATATCAGCAAAAACAGATATGATGATACAGAGTTTTTGGGTAAGTCTCTGCTTTCTGGAAATGGAAATATCATATTTTACACCTTCCTAGTTGTCCTGACTAACATATAGTAAGTAAGGATCATATGCTAAATAGGCAGATTTCAGCAGTACCATTTTTGGAGCTTTGGTATATTGATCAAAGGGTAACATCCAAAAGAAATATACCAGTTGATCTGCCTCACGCTTTTAGATTAACATTACCTGACTCATAACTTGGGAAAAACTGTTCTGTTCCACTCTGGGTGACCCAACTGATAACTCATTTAAGTAGGAAACATTTCCTGAGGTGTGTTCTCAGGAGTCCCCTGTGAATGCACACATTCCATAATAGGGAAGCTTTTCCTAATGATTTCTGGAGATTACCTGCCAGGTTTGGATGGACAATGGTCACCTGATGCTGAGATAATAAGTAGTGGGTTAAATTTCACTACTACAAAGAGCATAAACTACTGACTTCCCTAATTATGAACCAGTGTCAACCAGTCGAAGCTACATAATGAAAGATACTTCCACTATTTTGAGATTACTGCAACTGTACCCTATCTCTGGGTTTCAGGGAAAATAATATTTTGATACTCCAGATTTACTACCTTCACTAACCATGGGAATAGCAGACTACCAAATCTTAAACAAATTCTTATAATTAAGTCATCTGGGCTATATATTTGTCCTGATTTACTTTATTTAACACTGTGGTAAAAAAAAATGCTGTTTGTAGCCTGCACTAAAATCTAGTGCCCAATTTAGCTTTGCTTAGGAATCTAATATTCACTAAACAGTATGTCTATTCTCTGATGGCTATGGTTAGCTGCATAAAACACCCTCAGGATTATTATAAATGCAGTGCTCAATTATATAAATTCATTCTTTACAGTATGCTTAGAATGCTGCTATTTGTTATCATGATGCATTAACAGAGATCACAGAAATAAGGAGGGACAAGCAGAAGGCTGTCAGAATCTGGGCATTATACGCAGGTGTGCATAACAAATGGTGGCATATCTTGAGCACTGGTGCAGCTGACAAAGGAATCACAGTGTAGCAAGGCAGTGCTTCACAGTGCAGTATGGAACAGCTACTCAGTAAGGTGTAATATACTTTACTAAATATGTATTCCCTGCTCAGCCGTACTCTGCCATCATACCATACAGTTACCCTACTGTATTCTCCCAGGTGAGCCAGAAAATGGTTCATTTCAATCAGTGTTCTGCCCTGGTTAACAAATGAAAGCAAATGAAAATAAATAAATAAATCAATTACGTATGCAATTAAACAATGCCTACATACATTCATACATACATATAAACACACACACACAGACACACACACACACACACACACACACACACACACACACACACACACACACACACACACACACACACACACACACACACACACACACACACACACACACACACACATATATATATATATATATATATATATATACACATATATATATATATATATATATATATATATATATATATATATATATATATATACAGGGATACAATTCATGCAAAAATGTCATTCATTAGGGATGACAATGCAGCCATTATTTTATTTTATTTCATTTTATTTTATTTTATTGTATATCTGTTTACCGGGGTAGTACACTGCTTACAACTGACTCTTTGCAGGTACTGCTTGGGCAGTTATATTATGGTGATGAATGGTTCTAGTGTTATGTGATTTCCCATTGGTCACACCTAAGCATCAGTGTGAGAGTGTTGAAAGGTATGGTCATTGTGCCACGATTGCTTTTACCACATTGATCTTGATTCTCAGTAGGATTTTTCCTACACTGCAAAAGAGGTGTTTTTAAATTAAGTAGTGATGTGCTGCTCAGCAGTTGTGGCTGAGCAACTCATCAACATGGAAGAGGGCACAGTAAATTCATAACCACTGTACCATCTGTAGGAATAGGGTTCAAGTCCTGTAAGTTACCCTATTGTGACCAGTCCATATTCAGATGGTGCAGTATTTGTGAATCAAATACAACCTTGAAAGAGGCAATTTGCTTATGCATGTATGTACAGTATGTATGTGTGTATGTCATGCACTGAGAACTATGGCTACACAATGGTATAATGCCTGCACACAGGGTCCTACCATATTATGTACCAATATCTGTGAATTTTTAAGTTTTTTGTTATGCCAATCTGCAGTGTACCAGGATCAATACATAATACATAAAGTTTATAAATAATGGTCCATAGGTGATTACCAAGCTAATGACATCATGGGGGAGCCTTTCTAAGCCTAACACTGCTTCCCAAATGCATCTGATAAGTTCTGATACCATTGGGTTATTTTAAGGGGAAATATGTGGGCTTCGGTATTGGCAGTCAAGTATTTATCGGCTGTTGATGTCTAATAGAGATGTAGATGCAGACTAGGGGTAAATTTCCAATTCCCCATCCATTGTTCCAAATTGCACTTGAATTGGGTTAGAGAAGAAGTCTACTTCACAAGGATGAGAAGCCTTTTTCAGAGAAGCAGTAGTCTCTGGGAAACATACCCGTCCCTTCAATACGTCCTATTTATGTTGCAGACATGGTTTAGGCCCATTGATCAGGTAATTCTGGTGCTAGTTGTTTTGCAGATGTGCAACAGGTCTATCAGAGATTGGATCAGAGGATGCTTTGTAGTCCAGGCATAGATCCCTTCTCTGTAGAAGAGTGAGTACTGGGATAGGGCACTGAGGCAGTCCATGTAGTGCATGTTGTTTATGCCCTGTATTATTTTGTGAGGAACCTTTGCGGATGCACCAGTTGTTACATATGCCTGGTCACGTACATACCAAAAGGTGGTGTTGTACATAATGAATGATATGATGAGGGCTGAGTACAGTAGAGCAATGACATCTTTGGACCTAGATGCCACATCTTTCCTTATAAGTTGTGCAACATCGAATAATTTGCGTATTACCGTAGCCACATGATAGTCAAAGGCCAGGTTATTGTCTACATGCATTTCCAAGTTCCTGATCACTTGGCTACTCTTGGGTATGTATCATCTATGTGACAGTTTCCATGCGTAGCTGTCTTCCCAAAGTATATTATTATGCCATTATTGGCACTGAGTTTTAGACTATGGCTCTGTCACCATTTACTGGTTTGTGTCATGCCTTTCTCAAAGGTATTTGTGTTATTGGTGAATTCTATGACTGTGCCTAGAGTGCAATCATCTGCAAACATGGTCAGCTAGAGGCTCTTGAAGTTGGCCTTGACTTCATAGAAATAGATGCCAAAAAGGAGCAGCCCCAGCACTGAGACTTGATGGACTCCACTAGTGAATGCCTTTTTGTTGAGGTAGACTCTCCTATTCAAACTTCTCAGGTTCAGTATTTGAGCCAGCTGACTATCCAGTGACTGACATAGAGGCTTATACCTACTTTCATGAGTTTGTCTATAATGGACAAGTGGGGTGTTGTACTGAATGCTTCGGCCAGGTCAAGGTTGGCAGTATGCATCATTTTGCTCTTGTCCGTTGCTTTCATGACCTTCCTGAAGAAGTCACCCAGATTGAATTTGCATGATCCTCTCTTGGGAAAACCAAACTGGATTGGATCCAGTTTCTGAAAGTTTCCTATGTCACTGTTTATCATTTCCATGATAATATTTTTGAGGCATTGCATATGCGACTAAGTCTTATAGGTCTGTGGTTAGCCAGATCCATAATGGCCCACCCATGCACAGAGGGATGGCAGTTACAGTCCTCCATTTGCTTGGTACAGTGCCTGTCTGGAGAACAAATAAATACTGATTCTAGTGGTTCTGATAAATTGCTTTTCATGCTATTCAGGGAGCATCATAGGGATATTATCGAGGCCCATCTTTGCAGCATTCTTGGCTTTGAAGAGTGCATCAAGAACCTGTTTCCTAGTGATAATTGAGGAAGTTATGGATGAAGGTATTTCCTAAGGGATGTCTTGGTGGAAACAGCAGTAAAAATGGAGCTAAATTTGACAGACAGTAGATTTAAAATATGTTCCACCTCAGTAGAAGTGGCTCCATTTACAATTAGCTCAGCACATTCCTGTGCATTGCCTTTGGGGTTTCAGGCATAACTGAAGAATGCCCAGTCATTGTCCTTAGCCTGGGAGGCTATTTTTACTTCAAATGTGGCTTTAGTAGACTTTATTAGATCCATGAGTTGCTTGTTTAGATTGATGAGAGAGTTTTACCTTGCTGGGCATTGGTCTTCCTAATTTTTCCATAATTTTCTTCCTTCTGTTATACATTCTATTATTGTTGGGATTCCACCAGGGTGGCTTGTTTTTTGGGGTTTGCCCTGTACTTATTCCAGGTAGGTACAGCTGTCTCTATGCAACCTTTAACATTATTTTACACTTTTTTGTGAAAAATTACCTATAGGCACCGGTGTTCTTGGATTTATTGGGTGGGCTTGAAATTTTGTTAGACTATCACTTAATTGTAGGACGTTTGCCTTAAAATAATTTCTAAAAGTTCTAGGGTTAGCCAGAGACCTGCATGTTATTAGTATTGTAAGTCTGTAAAATCGTATGGGGAACTGTAGTATTCCCTACCTGTCTATTCTTGAATGTTTAACTGATTATGCCTCAGACTACTGTTTGCTTCCTCAATTTGTAGGTCCACTATCTAACTACTTTTCTGATGGTAACTTTACCTCATGGCTGCATGTCTATCTTTAAATCAGTCAGTTTTTGCATGCAGTCTGGCTAACAATACAAATTAGCATAATTTTCTTCATTTCAACTCACATGGTGGTATTGTGAACACATGAGCAATCTTTCTGAGATGAGAGATTTTCTCTGCTTCTATTCTGAGTTTGACACTTAGTTCTCTAATAGGATCTCTAATAATTATTCTAATGGGAATAAAAGAAGATAGGTGGGTTATTTGTTACACTCATTATCTTGCTTAAACTCTGTTGCTCAGCCATCAACCACAGCTTCCCTTATAGATATCTCATAACACTGAGCAGGATCTGACCAGTTCCTCTGCTCTGACATGAACTACAGCTATAATTAATGCATGGACACTCAGCATGAAAATGTTATTGTTCCATTTGTTATTTCTAATAGGATATAGTTACTAGAAAGTGCATCAGAAGACGTGTTCTGACTTGCCTTATTTGAGATTTTATATCTATCTATCTATCTATCTATCTATCTATCTATCTATCTATCTATCTATCTCTATCTATCTATCTAACTATCTATCTATCTATCTATATACATATATATTGTCATATTTTCATTTTTACAAATCTCTCATCTCAACTGTATAAAAGTGAATATTCAGAAATGCTTGGCCCTTAGCTATATGGTATGTTTTTATTTTCACTAGATGAACTGCATGTGTTATATCTGCATATCAGATATCTATCTGACACTAAAGTTGCATTAAAAATGTAGGCTTACCCATATTACATTCAACTAATTAAAATAATAACACTCAGGAATGCAGTGTTTACTACTTTGTAAAAGTCCTAA
>NC_056731.1:1807953674-1808126174 GCF_019279795.1 Protopterus annectens
TGTGTCATTTGGGTTGTGTTGGGGGATGGAAGTTGCTTGTGTTTCTGCTTTGGAGGTCTCTGTTGCTTAGACAGATTATTATTGAGAGCCTCCGCAAATGTTTTTGTGTTACTATGTGTGGATTTTGGTGGTGCAGATTTAGTGAGACTATGTGATGAGTGTGGTGTGGTGCAAGTGTTTACCTTCTCCTCATGACTGTCAAGTTCAGTCTTGGTTGGAGAGAGCTTTACCTCCAGTTTGCTAGATAAGTGCATCTCTCATACGTTGTAGTGTTGGGTGGTAGGAGGAGAGGGTTATCTGTGTACAAGATAATTTCTACATTGCCTCAAGATGCCCAGATTCATCAGATAGACAAGAGAGAACACTGGGAGCTGACCATTGGACATGCCTGAATAAAAACTATTTTCCTCTAGATAAGTGAGGAAAGTGAGTACAAAAGCTATTTTTCTCTAAGCCATTGAGAAAAGTAAGTACAAAAACTGTTTTCCTCTAGATAATGAGGAAGATTGAGTGCTATAGTAATTAGTAGCTTATTTAGTGCTTACAAGTTCTGAACAAGTGCTGAGCATGAATAAGCAAATTTAAGTGCTAAAACTAAGAATCTGTATCTGCACTAGACCAGTTACAGGACAGAAACAAGTGCAAATGCAGGCTTTCAAATCATAAAGTTGAGAGAGATGGAAGAGATTGCCCAAATGGCAAATAACTACAATTTCTGGGCCAGAACCACTCCTTATGTGGTAGACAGGTTGCCTAGTGCTTACCACTCCCACTTATAAACTAGAAGGCATCTCTCCAACACAGAAAGGCTTGGGGGGCTCAGAAGCTTACATACAGTCCTGAATACAGCAAATCTGTATCTGGAACACTAGTTACAGGAAAGGTAGGAAACAAGCTTACAGTTTTTTTTTTGTTATAGAAAAGTAGCAAAACAGTAGTAAAAACAATTCACATGCAGTGCAAGCTAGCACACTTGAGTATGTAGCAATATTAGACCAAACACAGTTTAAAAAATGCAATTAAATTAAAAAGGACTAAAAGCAAGTGCAGAAAGAGTTTATTAGGTAGAATGTGGTAAAGAGATGGGACTGGGGGAGCGTCCCAGATCAAATCTACAGTGGGGTGGCCAACTGCAAAAGCGACCAAATTTAAACTACAAGCCAAAAATAGGGAAGATGGGTGGGACAAAACAGTTTCAAAAGAGATCTAACAGCTAACAGTACAAACTCTAAAACCAAAAAAATATACTCAGCTCTGTATATTTGCAGATCAGTCTCTCAGAACAGGGAGACAACAGTTTCAACAGAGATCTAAGCAACAATTAACAAACTCTATAATACTCAGCTCTGTATATTTGCCGATAGTCTGGAAGGCAGTCTCTCAGAACACAGGTTCCAGCAAATAAATGCAGGCTGTTAATAACAGGTCAAATTTTATGCAAGTGATCCTTGAGTTAGATAACACACAAGATGTAAAAAACAGTTATACCAACTGAAGACATGGCAGAAAATAGTGGGGGGGGGGGGGTCAACAGAGATCTAAGCAACAACTAACAGTACAAACTCTAAAGCCAAAAACATATACTCAGCTCTGTATATTTGCAGATCAGTCTCTCAGAACAGGAAGACAACAGTTTCAACAGAGATCTAAGGTATAAGGTGGGTGCACCTTAACAGGAAACGTGAGTAGCAAAAAGTCTGTCTGATCTAATATATAAAATAATCAACAAATAGGTAATGCTAGAGAATTAAAAAGTAATTAAGAAATAAACGTCTCAAAACAACATATATAAAATTGCAGTCCTTAATACATAATAATAGAAATCAATTCTCACTGTTGCAATCTGAGTGCACATTGTAAGTATATATATATGTGTATATATATATATATATATGTGTATATATATATATATATATATATATATATATATATATATATATATATATATACATGTATGTATGTATATTATATGCAGTCAAAGTATACTTCTCACACTACAGAACAAACATTTAACCAGCAACTAATCAAACTGGAGAGAGGCAAATAAAGAGGCAAAAACTCAAAGAAATAAACAAGAAATTAAGCAAGGAGGGAGGAATATAGGGATTTACAATGGAATCATTTTAATTAGAAACACAGGGAACTTGAAGTTGTGGAGTACAAAGAGTCCCTTAATAGTCTGGCAGCTTCTTATATAAGGAGCAAGCCAGGTCTTTTATTCCCTCAAATATTCTTGCTATATTTGTAACAGGCAGCTACTACAGCTTTTGCTGCACAAGGAGCGTTACAGCATTTCAGTTCAGACAGGAAATGCAATACCGGTAAAATATGATGGTATTATACTTCAGACAAGTCGAGATCTATCCATCAGACCCCTTAACATTTTATTCCCAGGGTCACTGCACTATTTACCCCACCATAGCTGCACTACTCAGAATGCCTAGATGGACTCTTTCCTCATCTCTAGCTTCTTCTCCACTATTTGTCTGACTGCAAACATTGGGCCAGTTCTACTACACCCTGATCTGAATCCAAACTACTCATATCCAATTTTAATTTATCAATCGCCCTCTCCAGCACTTTCATTCAATCTAGCAGGATTTTGATAGCTGTAAATTGCCCGTAGTTGTGAATATCCCACCTGTTGTTGTATACAGGCACCAGATAGTTTCATAGGTTCACAGATAGGTTCATAGATTAGCATTCCCTTCCTTTTTCCCTTAGTGTTGCTCTTCTGTCTTCTATGCTGTGCTCCTCTTTGCTGTGTCTCTTGGTCATCGCGGGTGGTGTGTGTACGTTCTTCTTGAAGGTGCTTTCTACTTGCAGAAGCTGGAATCCTCCTTCTTCCATATGTTGTTGGTATTGGGGCTTGATTGCTTCCATATTGCTTCCAGTGTCTGATGACTATCTTTTTTGTCTTTCTTTCCTTGCCTTGCAACCTAATAGAGTTTCTTGGTGTCATCTGCAGACTCACTTTCCTGATGTTGGTAGAGCACCTCTGATGCCTTGTTCTTTGCTATCGCTACTGCTCTTTTAGTTTCTTTGAAAAACAGTCAGTATTTCTTCTTAGCCTGGTCCATCTTTTCTATCTCCCACTTTTTTCTGCACTTTCTTTCTTTTTTTTCTTTCTTCATTTCTGTGGATATTTGTATTTAAGCTTTTATCTTCCTTATTTACTTCCAGCATACCTGGCTCCAGCAGTATAGCATCTTCTCTAATCTTGTTTTGATGCTGCTGAGATCTTCTACAATTCCACTTATTTCTTCTTTTTCTATTTTATGAGGTGCTGAGTCCTGTGTGTCTGCTTGAACTCTTGTGCTTTCACTGCAGTCATCCTGCTGAACTTCAGCCTAGACTCTGTTGAACTTCTAGCCTTCTCTGATCACTACTTGTAAATGATTATGACCACCAGTGGTTTATGGTGTTGGCTGACTGCTTCACTGGAGATGATGTTGCAATCTTTGATACTACATCGTTGTCCTTTCCTTACTAGGAACAAGTCTACCCGAGTTGCTTATTGTCCATTCTTGCATGTTATCTTGTAACTGTCTTTCTTGCTGAAACGTGTTGGTCACCATCAGGTCTTTTGCCAGATAGAAGTCAAGAATGATCTCATCTACTTTATTCCTGTTGTCCCATCCATGCAAACCCAGGCAGTTCACATATCCTGCTGAGTCTTATCTAGATATGAGCATTCGGATTCCTTGTTATCAGCATCACTCATGTTATCAAAGACTTCAAGTGCAAGCATCTCCTCAAATTCAACAATAAAGTCTCAAAATTTACTTCTAACAACATCAACCCAGACATTGCCTCAGTAGATTGATTTGCAAAAGAGTGTTAGAACCATATAAATAAATAAATGCACTGAGTTGGAAATCCCTTCCAAAACCAAACATAATGGAAAATGGAAAAGTAAATTATCCTGGTGGCCCACTGACATATTAATTCTATAATAAAAGGAATAAAATAAGAGTATACAGCAGATTTAAGGACTTCCATAAAAGAAAAATATTTGGAATCCAATTTAAAATTATAAAAATACTATTAGCGCTACTAAGGCAGCCCGTGAATTCGGGTTGACATCCACAGTCAATGACAATTACAAATCCTTCTTTAGTTATGTTAGAAAATTAAGAAATAACACTGAATAATGTACAGTACTCATAATAAATTACAACAGCTACTCAGACCCAGTGGACATTGCTAACATCTCAGGAAAGAAATGTAGTGCAAATTGTACCTCTGAGATAACTATCTAAAGCCCTACAATCCCCACAGCTCTAAAATCCCCCATCATTACTAAAGAACATGTACTTAACATTAGGTCAAAGACTAAGAACACTTTCTCCATCCAGCTGTTGGATGAATAGTACCAAACATGCTCTGCTGTAACCTCTAATAAGCTATTTATCCTGAGCCTGGCTACAGGCTCACTCGCAGAAGTATGGCATATAGAACTGGTGACACCACTCCATAAACGTGTCCCTAGTACTAACTCAGAAAACTATAGACCTATCAGTCTGATGAATCTCATTTATAATGCCATTATAACAGACCTGATTAACAACAGCATTAAAACTCTCATCAGACTAAATCTACAGCAATTTGGTTTTATGAACGAGAGAACCTTTCTAACGAGCCTGGTTAATGTCCTTGAGACAGTAACAAAAACTGTTGACAGCAGTCACACTGTACACACAAACACACACACACACACACACACACACACACACACACACACACACACACACACACACACACGCACGCATGCAGACACGTTTTACCTTGATTTGGCCAATGTATTTGACACCATTCCCCATGCTATATAATTACTAACTAAATGTGTTACAAATAGATTCTTATGTGATAAGATGGATAACAAACTGGCTTAAAGACAGAGCACACAAGGTGGAGGCAGCAGAGGCAGTGTCAGAAGATATGATGGTAACCAGTGATGTCCCATGGGACTCAGTACTGAGAGTGCGTTTAGTCAGTGTTTAGTTCTTTGACCTAGAGGCTAAAAAACAAGATCTATGGCAAACCGAGTTTGTAGATGACTGAAAACTGGCAGCCATTGACAAATGCTTTTCTGACACAGAAGCCCTCCAGCATAAACTTAGCACTTATAATTGCCTGGCATATCGAAAATTGTCTTACATTCAATGCTTTAAATGCAACATTGTTGTATTTGGCAGCATGATTCCTATGATTACACTCTTGTGTCATGTACCTGTCTTTAAAACCCAACTTAAGCTTCTACTGGTACCTTTGCTCAACTAGCTGCTAGAAATCCAATGCAGTGAATGCTGCAGGTCATGTCTACCTTTTCACAGTGTGATTCCTAGTATCATTCATAAGAGTTACAATTAGTATACTACCTAACATCCTCAAAATCAGTTCTTGGTACAGGACAAATGCCACCATCTTGTATGAAAGAAGAATTCTTTCTCAAATAAAAAATTAGCAGGTTGCCTCAGCAGCAGCCCAATGGAGCATCAGTCCTTGTATTAGAATCAAATAATATGCTGCCATAATCAATCTACTTGACCTAAATATTGCCAGCAGCATGGCAACAGCTCTGAAAAGAAGCTAGCAGGTTGTTTTAGAATTAAAGCTTACTGTAAAGACATCCAGCTAAAACCTACATGGTCCATTTCTACCGTGTGCACATCGAGGCAGTAGCACAGTATTTTAGATTCAGTAAGCTCCCTGTAGAGGCACGTACCAAAGCGCAAACAAGGTAAACACAGTGGCATGCTAATTACAGCTTAACCAGTTGAATGGTATGCTAATCAACCAATCCATCATGGTGGAGCTATTCAACAAGCTATAAAGCAACCATATAGATTAGTGCTGGTTTTCCCTGCAAATTCCAAAACCTATTGTAGAAATACAGCCACAGAAAGGAGGTTACACAGAAAGAATGTTAGGGGCTGCTGCTGCTTTAATTCATTTTGATGTGCAACAGGTTGAAGTCTATGCTGCTGCTGCCGCTGCTGCCGCCAGTAGACCTAGGCCAAGAAGAAGAAGAGTTTCCAGCCCTGTTTAACTTTTCACAACCTACATGATGTGGAAATTTTAAACCACTACAGGGTGGATAGACACACTATAGAAATTCTACAAATGTCTGTCCCCCTCAACTCAGACCAAGGGCCAACTGAGGGGGAACCCATCCCAGTGGAGACAAAGATATGTGCAGCACTTAGAATCTTAGCTACAGGTACCTTACAGAGATTACCAGGGGAATGTTGGGACTGTCACAGGCATCAGCATCAAGGATCCTCCATCAGTTCCTGAATGCTATGCTCCAACATGCCAGTGAAAACATATATTTTTCCTGGACTCCTTAGGATAGGGGCAGAAATTTGCAGTAGTTATACCATGTAGCACACTACCCTAAAGTATTGGGTGACATGAATTGCACACAGAATTTAAGACACTGCCAGAGTAACAGGATAGGCTCTACATAAAAAGAAAGGGCTTCCAGTCTATTAGCTGAAAAGTTGTGTGTAATTCCAAGAGAATCATTTTGAATGTGTGTGCTGGCAACCCTGGCAGTTACCACAACTCACATATCTGGCACATCTCCCAACTGTGTCAGATGTTCAATGGGGGGTATCCCACAGGGTCATTTTCTGGGGGATGCAGGTTGTACACTGGAACTGTGGCTGATGACACCTGATGAAGAATGCCATAATGAGACACATGATCAAACCAGAAATATCATGGAGTATGTATTTGGGCTGCTGAAGCCACAGTTCTGGTGCCTGATACATCTGGGGAAGACCTGCAGTACAATCCATGGATATGTAGTGAAATATCAGCGGTATGTGCCATGCTACACAATATCATCCTGAGGAAACAGCTTCAGCAGGATCAACAAGGGGAAGAGGCACACATCTCACCACAAATGCCAAGGTTGCCACAGCCACACACAGATGAGGAGTCAGAGGGGGAATCACCAGCTGCTGTGTATGCAGGCAGAAATAGGAGTGCTCAATATGCCTTCACCATGGTGAAGAGACTGCGCATAGCACATGCACTCACTCACCACCTAAGGGCCTAAAACCTTCCTCCTACGCACATACATATTCTAACATTGATGCCAGGCAACTCCCACAACCTGTACCTCCCCATATACTGGCTGTGTACTGTTTGCATCAGACAGAGTCAGCCCTGTGCTAAAACTGTGGCAACTGCTGCATTTTCAAGGTAGGCCCTGAAACTGGAGTGTATTGTGTAATACTATAAATGAGTTGCATATCCTTGTATTTCATGACTTGGTACTGTAAGCAAGTAAAAGGTGGGAAATTGTACAGAAATAACTTTAATATGTGACAGCAGAGACTTATTTGACATATATGTGTCAATTATTAAGTAGTAAGCCTCAAACATCGAAGATTCACAGAGTTATACTTTTCAAAAGTACTAATCACTGCATGCCCTCAGTTTAGCACCATATGTTTGTACTGGAAAATTGTTAGCGAGAATTTAGAAAATAATGCTACACATTGCAGTTTCAGACTTCACAACCCTCACAAGATCTTTCACAATAAGGGTTGGAATTATTTATGCTATCCATTGTCTTACTTCTTAAGGCCAATATAAGTCAAGGGTACAATTACCAATTCAATACCACAAATGCAGATATATTAAGCACTAAGTCAGCTATGCACCCTGAGCATCAGACACAAAGCTTATGTATCCCTGGATTCAAAAAACAGAAAACAGGGATATGGCACAGTTATCATCACTTGGAACTGTCCCTGAAATTTTTGTACATATTTATGACACAGCATTCCATTTTCACATATTGGCAATCATTTATACCTATGAAATGCCTTGACAAACATGTCCATGGCATCAGTACACTTCAAAATAATGTGTACAGATAAAAGTGTACCTTCTGACGTTCAGTAATCCTCTGTGCAGATATATCCCAAAGTAATAGGATATGCTCAGTTTTCTCAACATAAACAAGTTTCCTCACCATCATTTTGCCTAGCTACATGGTTGCCTTTTGATATGGTGTAGATTCAGGGCTGTTACCATGATGAATATGCAAATGAGGTGTGAACTGATTAGAACTGCTGAATCTCTAATACTTGGATCAGTGCAGGAGATGTAAACATAGTGCAGACACTCCCTCAGTGTTTGCTTTTAATTGATTGCAATTGTGAATGATTACTGGTTGGGAGAAAGAAAACACAGCAGCACTAAAGGCTGCCTTCCATACTGTAGGTGTGTCAGGTTAAATCTACAAAGTGTTATATTTAACAATAGAAATGCAAGTAAGCAGCACACAATTCAGTTTGTTTTCAGTAACATCCAACCTGCCCTTAATTTGTTGGCAGCTGCATATGATATTATTTCCAGTTAATATCCTGACACATTTTAAGGCCAATGATATAGAATGGCTTACACAATGCATGTCTCAGATTACTGGTCAGATAACTGAAGAATGACCAACAGACATAGAGAGGTAAGATATAGCTGTATATTTGTAAGCAATATTCATAACAGGTTGTATGATCACTAAGTACACTACATACAGTTATAATAAATGTTCAAGTAACAGTTGCATGGTTTCATATTACTGTATATGATGTTGCAGCTGGTTGTGTGCAGAATGATTTCAGTTTCTTGGTCCAAAACTATTTCTGCGGCAAAGAGGGTTAAGGCACCCATCTTGTGTTCTGAAGGTTCATTGAAGTGAGAGTTCAAATCCAGATCTCTGCAGACATATGCCATGTGAACCATCATTTTCTATGAGTGTATGTCATAGATTGATTTTCCTCATTTCAACTACTTGTCCCTTTTTGTCTTTTTTCATGTTTCTGTTTTGTTTTTTTTAAATATTTTGTGGGCCAGTGTTTGTGCAATTTGGCACTTAGCTCAATCATGGGAACAGAGAAAATGAATGACAGGTTTGGCTGTGCTTATCTCATTTGCACAAAGTGTGGCAGTGCACAAACTGGACAACCTGACCACCCAGGAAGCAGACAGGACCCAGACATGTAGAAATAGAAACCAGATACATTAACTTAATTCTGTGGGGCACAACGCAAGCCCACCAAGCAAGGTTGTGTGGTGGTTAAAAGAGAGACCTTAAAAATGATCAGTAAATTAGGGAATGTCAAGTAGCTAGTCCTGTGGCAGCAGGTATAAGTGTAGGGCTGGGGGACAGATGGTCCTAGGTTCTAGTACAGGGTGTGAAACCTTTTTTACTGTAGTGACATTGCAGATTATAACAATAAACTGAAAGATAGACAACTGTTATTTCAAATTCTACAGAAAAAGCCCTTCACTTTTTGGGCTCTATGTTTGAGAAAAGATGTGCATCATACACCAATGCACAGCAACAGTGAAGGGTGGCAACTGCAGTGGTTCTCTCTGCACAATGTTACTTAACCCCACTGAGTATGCCAACACACAGTAACACATTTACTGTAAAAAATTCATGTCATTGCCTTAATGATATTTATTTAAAAGTATTTAAAAGTTTTAGATACACCTGGATTCAAACCCAGTACCATCTGGGACCAAAAAACAAATGTATCTATGCATTAACATGTGCTGCCACATAGTCAGTTAAGGAGCAGGTGTGTTTCACAGACTCAGTACTAACTGTTAGATTTTAGCAATGTGGCTCACATTTGTGCATGGCTCAGCTAAGAGAAAACATGGAAAGTATTGAAAATGTGTATCTCACATGCGCATACACTTTGCCAACCATCACACAAACCCACTGCTCACCATGCTATGGAAAACTAAATATGCTGCTTGCTGTCTGTCTATGGCATGAAACTGCATGTGGTAACATAACAAACTGAAGGTCCTATCTAACAATATGTCACATAGTTATAATAGAGCCATGTGTTGCCACCCCCTAAGCACTACAATCCTGGTGTCTCAGTATGTTTTCCACTGATATATCACCTACACTACAGAAATTAATATCAAATGTTGTGTGATATGCAATGCACATCAATCTATTAACATGCAGAACTACAACTATTTACCCATAAGCTTAGAATGTCTTATCTGAAAGGCTAGGGAGGGAATCAACATGAACCTCACCCACAGGCACATAGGCAACCTTCAACATATTTGACTTGAACCATTTTTTTTTGCTCAAGGGTAAATCTTGCTTATTAAATCTTGTGGACTTCTCTGATACTGACACAAAGATCTGGATGAGGGATAACAGGACATACCACCTATGCTGAGTTATTTAAGACCTTTGACATTATTCCCCCATTTATGTCTCATAGTGAAGATCTTCCATCTGGGAATTAAGACATGCATTAGTAGATAGATAGCCAACTGACACACAGACAGAAGACATACTCTCAAAGTTGAGGACTGCACCTCCACCACTAGCCCACTCACCAGTGGAATACCACAAGGATCTTTACTGGGCCATCAGCTGTTTGGAAACTAGTTCTCTGAAGCCCAGGCAATGGTAGTTGGCCTGTGGTGTACCGAGTTTGGAGATGATTGTTAAATGGATGCACTCATATAGAGTCCCCCAATGATAGTAACATGTTACAGAAGTGGATGACACAGACAAATGATTGGTGCCAAATTCATAGAATGAACCTTAAAGCAAGAAATGCTTCATTGTCCCCTTTGATAATGAAGTACCCCTGCTAATTATGATATACATAGCACCCCTCTCAGCTCAAACACAGTCTTGTGAGACTTTGGAACACATGTTGATAGCAATCTTCACTTCCATCACTATTTGTCCATAGTGGTGAGACACATATTCTGCATTGCACACCTCATATATACAGACATCACATCCAAGACCAGGGAGGTCATAGCTCTGCTGTACTCTACCCTTATCAGATCACTAATTGAGGACAATGCTCCCTTCTGTCTGTACCTCACCAGACTCTTGCAGCAATTGGACAAAACACAGATATTTGTGACTGGGAGTATCCTGGACCTCCAAATATGACATACTTGGAAAGACTGAAAGAGGTCTCACTGTACTCAGTATCATGCAGGCTAGTGTGAGCTGACCTATGCATAGCTTATAGAACATTCTCAGATCCTGCCGTACTGGCAATACTGGACACTTGCAAATCAAATGGGACAAGAATAACTTGTTCCAGGGTTCTCAAACTAGCCTGTGACATCAACAGAGCAAGCTGGGGAGACAGGTAAATCCACCAGAGATTGAAAGTCATCTGTAGTAGGCTCCCACTGCATGTGAATCAGTGCTCTTCAATGACCCTGTTCAAGTGCAACCTTGACATCAGGTTGGGCGATTGTAAAGTTACCACTGGGGTGATACCTATGTCCCTCATGGACAGGACAAGATGGTGCTGCTCACAAAATTGCTCTGCTAACAACGACTATTTAACTATGCTCAGTAAGGGTACTTGTGTTTTTACACAGTTAGGCTTGTAAACACCCTAAGGCCATTAGGATAGTAACCTCCTATGAATCTATGAAGCTATGCACATATGCTGGCCTCGCAACATCTTCTGTTCTACATGGCTTGCTGATGTAATTTATTATAGTTGACCTGCACTCCTGTAAAAGTCAGACTCATGCCTTGGCTCTTGCATATGTATTCTGTAGTCTGAGCAATTACATAGGTAGGGGTGCGTGTGTGTGTGTGTGTGTGTGTGTGTGTGTGTGTGTGTGTGTGTGTGTGTGTGTGTGTGTGTGTGCTCTTACTTGATATTAGAGTGAGCATTTTACACCAGCATGTGGAAAACTGCTGTTACCATATTCTCCACAATAGACACTGCTGATGTCATCAGCTGTAAAGTGTTGTCTGAGACACTCCAAGTCAGGCTTGTGCTACATGCTTGTGTAAAGTACTGTGTTCTGTATGCTGTGTACTTAGGTAGTGGTTCTATTTTCACTGCAGTGAACTGTGAGAGGGTATGTGTGTGTGTGTGTGTGTGTGTGTGTGTGTGTGTGTGTGTGTGTGTGTGTGTGTGTGTGTGTGTGTGTGTGTGTGTGTGTGTGTGTGTGTGTGTGTGTGTGCACTCTTGCTTGACATTACAGAGAGCATTATACACCAGCATGTGGGACACTGTTATATTCTCCTTAACGGACACAGCTGATGTTAACTATAAAGTGTTGTCTGAGATACTCCATAGATAGGTGTGTGTGTGTGTGTGTGTGTGTGTGTGTGTGTGTGTGTGTGTGTGTGTGTGTGTGTGTGTGTGTGTGTGTGTGCATATGCTCTTGCTAGTCATTACAGAGAGCATTTTACATCAGCATGTGGGACACTGTTATTACCATATTCTCCTCAATAGACACTGCTGATGTCATCAGCTGTAAAGTGTTGTCTGAGACACTCCAAGTCAAACTTGTGCTATGGTGCTTGTGTAAAGTACTAAACTCTGTAGTCTATGTACTTAGATAGTACGGGTTCTATTCTCACTGCAGTCAATCAGCATGTGAGACACTGGTATCAGCATATTCTCATCACTGCTGATGTCATCAGCTATTTCAGATTTGTGGATATGCAGTACTCTCAGCAGGGCAAGATCCAACACTACCTAGGGGGTGAGGCAGATGTCACCTCAGCCTATGTGATACAGATTGCAGTGATATGGCTTGTAAATCTATCCACGTACATCATGGCATGGTTTGTAGGCCCTGTGTTTTGTTGATGAGAAAATTCTACAATCTCTCCAGCTACTGCATTTGACTGGTGAGGTACATGCCAAAGAGAGTATTATACTCTATTAGTGTTCTTATGAGGTTTTGAGTACAGTGTTGTCATACAATCCTAAGATCTAAATATGATGGCGTGACTTATGATGTTCACAGCATGGACTTTTAATGCCAGTGTGGACACTTGGTGGTCAAAGCTCATATTGCTATCTACATGTGTTCCCAGTGCCTGCATCACTGGGTTTCAGCATAACAGGACTGTTGTCAATGCTGTGGTTAATATGGAATTCCACTTTTCAGATGGACAACATAAAAAAGACACATTTCTTCATTTATTTGTAGATCGTGTGCCTTTGTCACCAAGCATTTGTCTGTGTTAGCTCCTTACGTACTATGTTATCATTATTGTTAGACTCAATGATTGCACCCAATATGCAAGAATCAGCAAACCTGGTAAGCCAAAGTCCATATACTATAGCCTGAATTGTTAAGAAATAGAGTCCAAACAGTGAAGGGCCAAGCAGAGATCCCTGGGGTTTGCCAATGATGACAGCTCTACTTGTACAGGTTGATTCAGCAACTTTCACATTATGTGTTCTGTTGGTAAGCCAATTGGTTACCCATCTAGTGAAATAAGGATTAATCCCCATCTGAGAGGGTTTCTCTATAATACCTGTGTAGGTGAGTGTGTCAAAACCCTAGGCCAGAGCATGGTAAGTAGTATGCACTGTCTTACCTTCATCCAGGACTATCACACAAATTCAATGGGCTGTGGCAACATCACAGATCACCTATGATGTGACCCAGGACATACACCTTCCTGATATGGTTGAATACACATTTCAATGCACCCTCTACATGGGCTATTTTCATGTAGAAGGGTTAACATCAACATGTAGCAACCTTATCAAATTCTCTAAAGCCAGCTATGAAGGCAGAATTGTGGCTGACCCCGAAAACAACCACAACGCCTTCTATAGCTATATCAAAAACCTCAAAAGCAGTACCCAGATTTGCTCTTAGTTATTGCACAATTGCACCTTCTAGAGTGAGTCAACAGATATAGCCAACATATTGGCTGACAGATTCAGTGCCAACTTTACCCCTCTCTCCCCCCAAGGGCCCTATCGCAAAACCAGAAGAAAGCCTGGTACCCACCATTTCTGTGGCACAGGTGAAAGCTGCATTTTCCAAAGCCAAGAATACAGCATCCATGGGACTTGATAATATCCCTGACTGTGCCCTACATGATTTACAAAATGAACTGTCACAACATCTGTGTACCCTGTTCAATCACAGCCTTACCTCAGGCTATGTCCCTAACAAATAGAAAAAAAAATAAATAGAAAACAAAACAAAACCAATGAACTGATGAAAGAACACACAAGGCCAGTTGTAATCTCCAAAAAGTTTATGTAAGAGCTTTCATTGAACAAGTAATCCAACTTCTTCAAACACAGGACAACAGTTAAACATTCAATTTAAAATATTCCAAAAGGAAATTACGTCAGCAATAATGTCAGCAGGAAATGACATCAGCAATAATGACATGATAAACAATCCCATACTTATAAAAAATAAATATAAATAAAATATGTTGTTTGTGCAATACTACTATGAATAAAATTATAATATTAAACAAAATACTTTATATACACCAATTGTAAAATAATGCCTCCCAAGCAAAACTTATTCATCTTTCAAGTGCTTTTAACTTTAAAATATACTTGAAAGAGCAATACTCATTGAGACCTGGACAGGCAGAAGCATTACGTTTCAACTGCCAATACAATTCTCTACTTTCTAAAATGAATTGCCATGGACCACCTCTCTTGTTTTTTGTTACCTGCTCAATAACCATGTATTCAAAGGAGTAACCCTCATGTTCCATGATATGTCTAACCAAAGCATTGTTGCCATTATGCCTGACAATACTCTATTGGTGTTCATAAATGAACTCCTTAAAACGTCTCTCAGTCTTACCAATATAAAATGCAGCACAATATTGGCATAAGGTGATGTAGACAACCCCAACACTTTCACAATTAAAACTGCCTTTCAGATAATGAATAGTGTCAGTATTGCAGAACCTATTTGACACCTTTATAAGATGGTAACTTCTACAGTACCCACATTTAAACATACCACATCTGGCACTGTGATAAACATTAGTGTTTTCTAATAATTCTTCAGATTAAGGCCATGTCTGAATATCATACTGGGGTAATCAGACAACCTCTTTCTGACTGAAACATCTTCAGTTAGTAAACACCAGTTCTTAGTGAATATATTCCTTAATCATCCAGCATCTAATGAATAAGGTGTGCTAAATTTCAGTGTATAATTCACACTGTTGTCAACAGGTGTAGTCATCTCATCAGGGGCATGTATATGAGTGATGTCAGGGGTAACTGAATCTCCATCCAACAAAGGTTTAAACCAACCAGACCACCTCTTAACCTCTTAACCTAAGAAAAAACACCAGTTTAATAGAGGGCTACCAGCAGGGTAAGCTCTTTGGGTCTAAAAGAATTGTCACATTTTCTGATTTGGATACTACTGCAACCAAATATAAGAGAAAACGACCAAGGTCTATACTGAAAAAATCCAAAAGTAGTTATAGTAGTACTTCTGGTGAGGATTCATCGGCCACAGATATAGAACATAGGAATACTCAAGGGTCCACCACCCCCAAAAAACAACATAGCACTGATCACCCTTTAGGTATATGAAAAGCAGTGGAGGTAGGAAACATAGAAACAATTGACAGTGTGGAAACCCTGTTGCAAGTACTAGCACCTCGTTAAATGATTTTTATAATGTACATAACATTTAATTTGTAGCCTTAACAGAAGTAGAACAACAACTTTTGAATAAAGGCTTAAATTATGTCCCTGGCTTTTTTGTTGATGAAGATAACGTGGCAAATGATGTTATGTCATTTACTCAGTACTTAATTTGAAGCTATATTTTGTTTTCTAAAGAAAACTCTTAAAGACTGACTGACTTCAGATTTCATAAGTCTACCTTTATGCCCTCAATGAAAAAACATGAGTCAGTGCTCAAAGATCTACATTTCAAGATTAATCAGTCTAGAATTTTGAATTATAAACTTTCAGCTGTGGAGCAACAGGCACTTACTAACTTGACAAAGAATACCAATATTGTCATTTTACCTGCTGATAAGGGTTGGGCAGTAGTTATGATGGACTCTAGCAACTACTTATTTGAGGCATATAGACAACTAAAAGATGCAAGACTATATATATATATACACATGCCACTTGATCCCACCAGTAAATTTAAGAAAGAAATTGATTTTTTTTCTTCAACAGGCAGTGGAGGAAGGTATAATAGGTGAATCTGTAGCCCAACATTTAACAGATGAAGATCCTCAGAAGCAGCATTTATACCTGCTACCAAAAATACATAAAAATTTGGATAGGCCACCAGGGAGACCCATTGTTTCTGGTATGGGTCCTCTCACAGAGCCCTTCTCAGTTTTTCTGACCAAATATGTACAGCCGCTACTTAAATTGGTTAGATCAAGAATTCAAGACACTACCCAGTTTTTGAAAATAATATCTGATTTACAGTTGGAATCGACCTGGATGTTATGTACATTAGATGTAACATTGTTATATACTAATATATCTCATTGGGCAGGATTTGAAGCATTACAATATTGGATGGATAAAGCAGATATATACCCCCCAGGATTCAACACCTTACTGGTATGTATGGCTGAACATGTTTTGGCTAAGAATGTTTTTTGCTTCCAGTGGGAATGTTATTGGCACGTACAGGGTACGGCTATGGGAGCCTCTTTTGTTCCCATATATGCCAACATATTTATGGTATTTTTGGAAGATCGGTTGATTTATGATAGTTCGCATAATATTTTCATGGGGGAACTGGCTATCTGGAGGAGATATCTTGATGACTGTTATATGATATGGCGGGCAGATGAAACATACCTATTGGAATTTACACAGTACCTTAATGATAATAAATGGGGTATTGAGTTTACACTTAATTAGAATTTCCAACAAATTAACTTTTAGGATGTTACTATCATGAGAAATTCTGATAATACTTTGAGCTCCAAAGTTTTTCAGAAATACCCCCAATACAATAACTTACTTTTTGCAACTAGTTTTCATCCAAGTCACATCAAGAATATACCAAAGTCACAATTTTTACGTACTAAATGCATTTGTTCTACCCAAGAAAAATATCAATACTATCAAGACGATTTGATTTGTAGGCTTCAAGTTTGGGGCTACAAATATAATAACATTGACTCTGCTAGTAGTTGGGCTTTGGCACAAAATAGATTGGAATTATTGGAGTATCATGATGAATCTTGTAGAAATAATGATGTTATTAGATTTGTAACAATGTATGGCAGAAATATCAATATAGTCAGGGACATTATTAATTCCATTTGGAATATTTTATTAGCTAATGATGAACTGTCTCAAATTCTTGCACCCAAATGTCAATTTTCTTATCATAGGGGCACACCCTTGAGTCATACTTTACCACATTAAGTATGGTAATAGTGGCCAATGTTTGGATCAGCAGCTTACACTAACTGGGGATAGATTGGTAGGCTCTTTTCCCTGTAGCCATTGCTCATTTTGTAAGTTTATGCTGAAATCAAAAGAGTTTTCTAGCAAGAACACAAGCAAAGTATATGATATAAATTTTTTTGCTAATTGTGGGACAGATTGGTTAGTTTATTTAGCTATTGATTCTTGGTCGTCATTTTACATAGGCCAAACATCTCGCCCATTATGAATACACATGTCTGAGCACTTTAGTGATATTCAAAATAAACGGACATCCGGTGCTCTCTATAAACATGTGGTCACACACAGTTCAGCTAGATTTACTTTTATGGTAATTGATAACATACAGGGGGATAGAACAAATTAATTAGAATGGCATGGTTTATTAAACAAAAAAGAAAGAAGTTGGATCATAAAATTAGATGCACTTTTTTCTCCATGTCTTAATGACCAAGTGTAGGTAAGCTAAGGAAATTGAGGCCAATAATGTGATTGTTATTGTGACAATTAAGCAAGGTATAAATTGTTGTACTGTTGTTTGTGTATTTGTCACTGAGGGAGGCAGGTTTGCTGAAACCAGTCTGTTTTTGTTGGTGTTGCCACAATAAATGCTAAGTATTTACTCATTTGGTGCTGGCCCCTTTTTTAGCATTTGTCATTATCAACTCCCTAAGTAATGCAGACATCCTACAAAAGGGCCTCTCTGAGACCATTGACTGATGTCAGAACCATGGCTTGAAGCTTAACGTCAAAAAATGCATTATCATCCCCTTTGGAAAAAAACTCAGTTCCCATGAATTACCATGCTGATGGGAGTCCACTGAACACTGAAGGGGCCATAAGAGATCTGGGCACCCAGGTCAACAACCACCTAACCTTCAACCACCACATTGCCACTGTGGTAAGAAAGTTCTTCTATGTGGCACATCTTATAACCAAAGGTTTTGCATCCAGGAAGAAAGTGGTCATCATCCCTCTCTACTAATCCCTCATTAGACCAGTCATCGAATATAACACCCCATTTGACATATATCTGACCAGACACGTACAACAGCTGGAAAGGCCACAAAAGTACCTCACAAAAAGGATCCTAGGCCTTAAACACACATCCTACATGGACAGATTCAAAAAACTTCAGCTGTTCTGTCTCTTATCGTCTACTTAAAAGTGATCTCTGCTTGACTTACAAAGCCATGTCCAACCCAGCCCTATTTGAAATGCTACACCTAAAGAAATCCCAATCCTCCCATGCCACACACTCCAGAGATCACAACCTCATTACCATAATTAACAGAACATGCTGGAGGGACAGTTTCAACTCCCAAAGACTGCCCATACTCTGGAATAAGTTTCCCATTCATGTCAAGCAGAGCACCTCGCTGGCCCTCTTCAAGAGAAATCTTGATGAGTGGATGGGTAGCAGAAAGTTCACTCCAGGGATCATTCCAATTGCCCTACTGGATAGGGGCACTGTGAACTAACATTGGGTGGCATGGTGCCTGGGCAATTTATTTGGGCTAGGCTTGTAAAGGCTCCAGGGCCATTAGCCTAGTGCACACCTATGAACTTATGTATCAATCTGAGTTCAATTGAAAGCACCTGATGCATACATGTATAGAGATATTCTGACTCTCCTCAACTGTGAGGTAGACCATCATGCCATCATGGACCTCTTCTAAATGGATACTAGTAATATTCCAGCTGTGTGCGACAGACCTGTGTACGTGGTTAATCTTAATGCTACAACATGTCTGTTACATCTGATAGATGTCCTCAAAGAGGTCATCAAGGGCATGCATGATGACAACAGTATCATCTTGTAGAACTTGACCAGGTCAAGGCATTTGACACAAATCCACACTGAGGTATTCAATCAACACTGCCATATGTGGCCATAAACTGCTATATCACCAAGTGGGTAGACCAGTGTATCACATACTTGTCATCTCACTATGCTGAAATGTGTGAAGTGACCTATATCTCAGGTCCAGTGATCAGGTCTGTACATCAGAGCTGCCTGCTAGGCCCTTTCCTGTCCATTACTTACGTGATGGATATCACAGATGACATACACATCCTGTGTCCAAACAGGTGCCTTAAAGGCTACAGATTGTGGGCAATCATTGACACCAACTGTGAAATTAGTATAACACAGACAAAATCAATACATACCAAAGATTGCTACCACAGCCATGACAACACCTGCAATGACAAGAACACATGGGGGGATTTGTTAAGTCAGGAGAACAAACACACAACCCAAGTATAATGTGGGCATCACACCCTATAATCAGACCAATAGGTATGTGACCCATGTCCTGGAGTAGATGGTAAGTGCAACATCCACCAGCATGTGGTCACAGTGCTGACTACTCCCTTGAATGAAACACAAGTACAAGGTATGTGAAGGACATCCACATCAGAGGCCATAATATCTTCATAGTCTGCAGCTTTCATCACACCAATAACTGTGTACAATGTCCCTTCTCCGTGTACCGCTCTACACAAGTTCTAGTGATGTGTAACTGAAGTGTACCACCTATGTCACAGTGAGCTGTCTCACAGCTTATTGGCCATACCAAAGAATTATTTTTGTAAAATATACAAGACTGTCTGATAGTGCAGAACACCAGCCAAGTTATTACACCAGATGCATGTGTACTTCCTGTTCTGCTGATGCACAAACTACATACATAGGTGTTTGACAACATTAATGGCATGGCTATCACTCACTCATGATAGTGTGGACCGTGCCATATATATATATATATATATATATATATATATATATATATATATATATATATATATATATATATATATGCCATTCACACAAGTCAACTAGCCTGTACTGCTCATAATGTCACATACAGGTAAAGCAGTGTTCCTTCTAACACATCCATTGGACAGTGTGCATGGTTACTCTCATAGAGTGTGGATTATCAAAATAGCTGTTCAAGTGTGTGTGTGTGTGTGTGTGTGTGTGTGCAGAATCATCTCTTATCACTGTAAATCACATATGTTATGTCAGAGGCATGGGATTACTGGTGGCATTTTTTTGATATTGTCATAGTTCATAGGTTAGTACTAAGCTAACTGCCCTTGCGAGCTATTTTTAAGCCTAGCCAATTATCCCTTGTGAGACTCAAACCCTGCACCTTCCGTTTGTAAGGCAAACAGCTTAGCCATTAAGCTACCCTCCCAACCTCTCCCAACACAGTTCATGATTGTGGTTGTTTTTTTCATGTTTTCTATAAGCCTTTACCTGTGCCCTACTTGCTGGAGACCTCTGCTGAGATTACACTCATATTCAGGCATATCAGTGTGCACAGTGTCACAGTATGCAACCTACCCCAGTTGTATGTCAGATCCCTGATAGACATCCTCTGCATTATTTATGTAAGGATGCTTATCTCACGCAGACATCCTCCCCATTGTTGTGTCACCTTGTGTGACAGTCACATAAAACACATTTTCACTGTGCAGTCCCTACTGTACCATATAGATATGTGATTGCTGCTGCTGCTATACCCATCTTTCATTGACATGCCCTCATCTGCTCTACATTAGGTTATTTCACCTGTCCTCTTTCCCTGTGTTCATTCTTACAGTTCATCAATGTGTCTCTATTCAATACACACAGTTCCCCTGAGTGATCATTTCACATAGTAATTCACATACCATTGCAGATTATTCACACAGCTTCAGTGTAGAATGCCAGGACTGGAATATCATGATAGTCTGCACTGTAGATACACTATCCTGTACTGTATTTACACCATACACTTTGCATTCACACTCAACTGTCCAGATATTCCTAGGATGTCCAGGTGTGTTCCTTATCAAATTTTGACTTTCTGCCATATCACAGGGATGATCACAGGACTGGCATGAGTCGATATTACATCCGTTTGCGTTTCAACCTACCTTATTGTTATGAGACATCTATGTCAAATATGTCCCTATTTCTGATTAATTGCCCTGGTATTGTGTTGGCATTTGTGCAGATGTGTTGAACTAAAAGATTGAGAGCTATCTGTGAAGCCCTGAAAATCAGTGTGGCATTCTGTGCAAAACCGCAGACCATAAGTGCTCTGCATTAAACAGAATTGCTATCCATGTTCACCCTACATGGTTTTCTGGTTGGCAACACTGTTGCAAGGCAATAAACCTCACTTAGATGCAGTGTGCGGCATGAATATGCATCGTGCTGTGCTGTGCGCTGCCACTCATCACCCACCATCCCACACACATGTAAAATCCATGTAGGCTTAATGCGGAGGCTACATAGAGTTTATTGAATCCCAGGTATTTGCATGCAAACAAATTTAAATTTTGGTAACACACATGTTCATGCATGATGAGCAGATGGAATAATTATTAGCACTGGGCATATCAGCCATTTAAGTGTATATTATGGCCTCTTAAACAGTCTGGTGGTAAAAGTGTGGTAAAAGTTACAATCTCATGATACACTTGAAGTCAAAACTGGAAAAAAACATGATCTGGTATAAATTTATTTATTTATTTATTGACATTTGTTAACTAAGGAAGTCTGAATGGATAATAGATACCCACTTTTCATTAGACGCCCAGGGAGAAAAGCTCTAAACAGTATAATAACATCAAATAAAACATTAGTATAGATGTAATTAAAAAGCATAGATACATGTAATTTTATAATGGAATACATAGGATATAATAAAGCATGAAGAGACACCAATGATGTAACAACAGAACAAAATTCTATTAAATATGACAATTGGCACATAAAAATATTAGAAGCATAGTTTTCTATGCTCGGAAATAATCAAAACAAAGATGATCCATAAACTTTGTGTAACGTTCACCTGGAAGTGTGACAACTCACATTGTTGTGGCTAAAGACCAAAAACATTACAGGAGTATGTGCAAGCAATCAGGTTTGCAGTTGTACTCTATCAGGCAACTGATCCAGACTGCAATCAGGTTTGCAGTTGACTCTATCAGGCAACTCATCCAGACCACCATAGAAAATATAAATCAGATTAAATCAGCAGTGGTCAGGCATGACCAAATATTGAAAAATTTAAAACAGACTACAAAGGAATACAGAGCTGTCACCACACAGCACACTAGTACACATTGCAGCTCTAAAGGCACATGTTTTACAAATGGATGCCAAAATAGGAGAGATGGAAAATAAGTTAAGTCAAAGCAATCTAGAGGTGACTGGTCTCTCCGAGAGGAAAGGAGTAGATGCTGCTGGATTTGTAAAAATAGAATTACAGCATCATTTAAACACCGACCACCCTCCAGTTATTGACAGAGCTCACTGAATTCAGTCAAGGCAGGTAAACTATCTGTCCTAGGTGTTTTATTTTTAAATGCCTTGACTTTAATGATATGGAGAAAATTCTCCATATCATTAAGGCCTACTATGTTGAAAGACCTACTTGATAAAAGTGTTGAATTTATGTGCTTACCATGCATTCCTAAGTTATATTATTAATTTGATATGACTGACATGTTCTCTCATGCTTATTTTCATGTTACATGTTGCAAAAAGCATCTTCAGAAGTTGTTAATATCCTTACTACATTACTAAAAGTTAAGTTATTGACACTTTGTTTCAGTATATACATCTGTTACATCTATGTGTTTTCATTTAGTATCTCTTATATTCTACTGTAATTAATGTAGTTTAATGTAAAGCTTTTGCCACTGTTTATTCATCTGTGATTCCGAACTTATGTATTCAGCTGTGACTACACTGTCATATGTACTTGTTAATGTAAAGCTTTTCTCCCCAAGCCTCCAGTAAAATGGGCTCACATCGGCTGAGTGGACCATCCTGGTAAATAAATGCAAATCAATAAATAAATTCTTAGACAGACAAGAGTGCTCGATAGAAATTTGAAGATTGCAGGGCACTAAGTTAGAATTGTTCCAGACTATAGTGCAGCATTGTTTGTTAAAAGGAAGGCATTGGCTCCCTTCTTGCAATGGGCATGTGAGCTAGGATGTGAGTTCAACTTGAGAAGCCCAGCCATTCTCCAACTAACAAAGGATAAGAAAATGTTTATTTTTTTCTCCCTAATGGTATGGAGGGCTTTCTTCAGGACTGGGAAACTGTTCATAAATTAAAATCCTATGTTGACATGCATAAACTGTCTATCTCCTGGGGCAGATAGTCAAAGGAAGTAAATGACCAAACATCTTTCCACCATCCAAATGCCTGGCTCACAAGAAAGGTAAATGAATTAACAGACCTGTTTCAAAGTCAACAAATTATAATGGCATTCATCAAAAGATGTTTGTTTCTAGTGGAGAGTGACAAATATAACAACCAATCAAAATAACCAGAGTACTTAAAAAAAAAAAAAAAAAACTAAGATGTCACTCATCACTCACCACTTATTTATTACAACTTGATCTGGTATCCCAGCTTCTCACCTTCACGGGATCTGGTATTATTAGTGTCATGGAGTCCCAGAAGGACTGAAGATTCAAGAAGTCCTAATCAGTATTAATAAATACAATGAGGGCTTTAGTGGGATGATCCAAAATGGGGACACTAAACAGTGTTACAGAATCAGATATGTTCCAGGAAAATTGGTGCATGGGATCTGGAGTGAAAAAAAAAGAAAAAGGCACCAGCAGGATTTACAAAATCAGGAAACCTTTGCAGGATGAACAAAGTCAGAGAGATATTTCCCCTCAAACCAGTGTAGCTCTGAGTTATGTTTCTTGCTAGGAAACATGGCAGACTTTTATAGAAGAAACAATTATCTTTTAATTAATTGATTAAATCAACTAATTCCTGTAGCAAAGTTTAACATTTAATATCCAATATATTTTCTAGCAAGTGTTAACAATAAAACAATACTCCTTAAATTAAATATTCAGCTCTTGATTTAAACCTTTGTGGTACAAAGCACCATAATTCAATATTAGTCCTGATTTGATTTCTAATAAACTGGCTTTAAAACATCACCCCTAGCAAAAATGGCTTGGTCAACCCACTACAAACAGTCCATTTCCTCTCCCCCCTTGCATCTCCCAAAAAGTGCTGGACTACCAGATTTTATCATTTTTTTATTTCGTATATCATCCAAAATCTCAGTAATTTGAGTTTTCACTTTCCCTCTTGTTTTACCCACACACCATTTAATACTATCACAACTGCAGCCAATAGTACATACGATTCCCATGGACTCACACATAAAACATCCATTCAAAGCATGACATTGTGTAAATCCCTGACAAAATATTTAACTTAAATTAACAGTGACCACATTTTAATGTACTTATTTTTCCACAGTGCACAGCCTGAACTGTAAAATCAAAATGTAAGAATTCCTTTAACTCATTCACTCCGATGGAGATCAAGAAGCTTCCACTGTAACTTCCAATGGGCGGAGCCTAAGCATTTTGATAGAATCAAATTATGTCCTCACATTTCAAACAAATGTTCATATCTCTGGAACCATACCAATTACTAAAGAAGCAAAAAATGGCAAACTCTGCAGCACAAACTATTTTTGATACTTTTCCATTATTGGGGCAACACTTTAAACGCAGTTGCTGAGCTCCAAATCCAGTGTCTTGTCATGTCTTTTTGGTCTTAATCTAACCAAGTGTGTGTAAAATATTTTACTGGATAATATTTAAAAAAGGATATGTCAATTTTAAATTTTACGCAAGACCAAAAAGACATGACAAGACACTGGATTCGGAGCTCAGCAACTGCATTTAAAGTACTGCCCAGATAATGGAAAAGTACCCTATTTTTATACTGGCAGTATTCTTTACATTCTAGGTATTAAACCAAATGTTATTAGTCATAGTAAACACAGTAAGTATTACATTTGTAATATTTTGTAAACAACGTACAATATCTCAGCAACTACTCAAGTTACACAGACACATATTATCAAGTAGCGTTTTATTCATCTAGCTGAGAGCTTTCATATAAGGCTAAGGAGTTCTGTCTGTGTTACTTGGTTGCTGAAATATTTAGAAAAATGTGAAAATTATATCTATATAAATTAATATCATAAAAACAACAGTTAATATTTATTTACCTGCACTAGACAGAGGTCAAATATTAATGCAGTTGAGTTTGCCATTGCGTAAGCTTTACATTCAAATCTTTTAAAACTTTGCGCATAGCATGGTTTTGGAAATGATACAAAAATGAACAAGCAATATCTGACACCTAGAAATGGCAGTGGGACTTAACTACAGATGCACCCAGAGGCATGACTCAGGTGTAATGAGTTAAATTACAATTTCTTTTTATAAGAAAATGTAATGCACCCTGGAAAAAAAGGTTCATCATCACTGACTGTGTACAAATGATTTTCAGTGGCTGAAGTTTACAAATATATGTCCTGATTTCTCATGATGTAGTTCACATAAGATTTTTTATGACTCATCAGGGATTATGACTGTTACAAATTTCACCAAATAAGACTTTAATACTCTGGGCTAGTTTATTAGACTCTTTTTCTTGTATATTAACCACATCAGATAAGGCTGTTATTGTAAACAAAAGTGAATATTACACCATTGCTGAATGTTTGAACATGTTAGCTGTGATTAAATTCCTTCACGCCAGGTATCCAAGACAAGTAAATGTTTAAGTTGATTACATCGCTTCTGGAATAACGAGTGTTGTTTACAGGTGATTAAAACAATTGCATGATAAAATTGATTCAGAAAGTTGTAAAAACTCACAGAATGCATATGCTTATTGCAAGAAAACTTTTACAGCATGGAATATTAAAGGTGTGTCTAAATGGGTGAAAGCTAAAGCCATTCTGCAATGGTTGTTAAATCCAATTATCATAAATTGTTCTTTCAGGAAACAAGGATAAAAAAGAATGAACAAATCTTAACAAAAACATAGCCAAGTTTAGTGATGCGTAGTTCTACCATTATTGTCAGGTCAGGTGTTGACATTGCAATACATTGGTCAATACTGGATAAAAGATCATGAGGGTAGATGGAAAATGTCATTATCAATGGTGCAACAGGGAATAGATTTGCCTTAGGTGTGGAAGGGCATGTGTTCTATTTCCATATCAGGTAGACTAAGTGCAGGCACTCCAGTGCAGCATAAGGAGGGGAGAGGCTCTGACATTCCTGAATGTGCATCATTTGGATGAGATGTTAAACTGCAGCCCCATCTGCTTGAGTTAGTGGTAGCTCCAGAGATCCCATGGTTCCTATCAAATCAAGTAAGGGTCTTTTATTTAGCCCAACTATTTTATATATATATATATATATATATATATATATATATATATATATATATATATATATATATATATATGGGTCTACTTTAGCTTGTCGAATGGCCATAATGTCTACACCCATATGGACAGGATGGCAACATCATATCTTCAAAACATTAACTCTAAATAAAAAAAAAAAAAAACACTTTTTTCTTCTTTTTTTTGCTGCAGCAGGGGGGCTACACCCCCTGCACCCCCATACCCCCTGGTACTTAAATATGCCAACTCTGAGAATGGCAATTTTTCCATACATGATCTCCATGCAAACTGTTTGATATTTTGAAGAAATGGTGGGGTCATCTTGGCCATTTGTGTGTCGACCTTATGGCCATTTGACGATCTGAAGGGGACCCATATATATATATATATATATATATATATATATATATATACACATATACAGATAGATATAGATATAGATATACACATTTCTATTTTTTACTATTTATCATTTTTTCTTATAATGTCCTCATTGTTATTCTTCCATAATTGACCCCCACTCCTTCTTTCAAAACCATAATCAAAGTTTTTGCAATATATGCCAAAATCCATTTCTGATTAAAAAAATTATTTAATTTTTCATTCCAAGTAACCCATATTAAATAAAATAAATTCTCATCTACCCTGCTTATACATTATTTCTTCTTGTTCTTATAATATCCATACACAATCATCTTCATCTCTATACTGTGAATGTCATTAATATTCTCAAAAGAAAATTCTTTACACAATGTTTTCCAAAGCATCACCATTCTTTTACATTTCAAAAAGGTGATCTGTTTCTTCCTCTCCACAAAATAAGTACACTCTTTCAACTTTCTTTTTTATATGGCATATTCCCCTTCACTGGTAACTTACTTATTACTAATCTTAATTTTGACACTCTACTGTTATGGTATATCAGTTTTTTCCTGATTTTAATGACTTTAATCACTTCTTCTGGTAATTTTCCCCATGGATTTGCATAATAATACTGATTCTTCACATTATTATGCCATATCCTTCTAACTTTCTGTATATCATCATTTTTTTTTTATTTTCCATGTTAGTATTTTTCTTGATAATTTTTAATTTCTTCATTTACATATTCTTTTTCTATTTTTCTTATCATCACCATCTCCTAGAACCTTTTGAAATTATATTTAAACATTCTCACTATTAATTTCTCATTCTCTTACTTTACCCACTTTAATACTCTATTCAAGTTTAAAGAAGTAGAATAAGTAACTGGATTTAGAAACCCCAAATCCCCTTTCATCTTAATTACAGCACATGTCTTTTCACTAGGTTTAATTTTGAACCCATATGCATGATTTATTTTTCATACATTTCAGGGATCATATAAACATTTGACATATATGCTATTTTCCCTTTAACACAGAATTCACCAGATGAACCTTTTTCCTGAATGTCAATCCATACATCCTCCATATAAGACATATTTCTTTCATTTCTTTTATCAAACCCTCCCACTGTACCATAACTACACATTTTTCCACAATGTTTATCCCTAGCAAAGAGTTCATTCTTTGAAAAACATACACTCCAGTTTTTACAAGATCATCCAAACCCTTACTTTTATATTTATTCAAGGTCATTCCCATTTACTTTTAAACATCCATTCAGAGAAACCCACACTTATCTCATCTATATGTTGTTCTTAGCAACTACAGCTATTTTAACTGCATATGTCAAAACTACTGGTATCACCACTTCCTTGTGCACATATTTAACATTTTTCATTTAATAAGCTGCTTCATTTACTATCACATTCATTACCAATGCAAACAATATTCCATTTGTGGGACATTTCTGTCTTACATCACGCTTCATTCAAATTTCTTTACCTAGTCACCCATTCACTAACTCTCTCACTCTATTATTTTGATAGGCTGAAATACACATGCTTTAATTCTGCTGCCTATTCTATACTTGTTAATAACATCCCATAAAGCATCATGTCCTAATGTATTAAATGACTAGTTGATACCACCTGTCATACGTTTCACATCCTCCCTATTATTTATAATAGAATCTCCAGTTTCTCTCACAACCAATAGCAATTCTTAACAACTCTTCCTTTTATAGCATATCTACTTTCTTCCATAATGTCACTCCATCTTTTCATTCACCTCTGTATTAATCTCATAAACATTTTATAATCTATGTTACTTAGTGTGACATTTTAAGCCATACACATGGATACTTATAACTGCAATGAATAACTCTTTGTAGAAAACAATATTTACCTAAACTATGTGGGGGGCTAAGCCTCCAACACCCCCCAATGTGGGGGCATGTGCCCCCCACACCCCCCAACTATTTATACCAACTCTAGGATCGCACTACAGTGAGGAAAAGGGCATATACCTTTTACTGTAGTGTTTCACTGTTATGAGTTTCAGTCAAATGGGTTTTCAGTGTTTTGAACTTTGGGTGTTATGGTCTCAGTCAAATGAATTTCTTTCTAATGAACTTTCTATCATATGAAGTAGACCTATATATATATATATATATATATATATATATATATATATATATATATATATATATATATGTAGCTAGATAGATATACAAATACATTTTCCAGCAGCCACAAAGAGAGAAAGATGGATAGATAGATATAGATATTTATATACATATTGATATAGCTATAGATACAGGTATAGATATACATATGAATATATATGGTTAATACAGTTCTGCCATTCATAAGAGTAAATGCTCTGAAGACTGAATGCTTTTTGCGGTAGTTAATAAGAGAGAATGCTCAAAAAGTTAAATCTTTGTTTCATTGTATTTCAGCCTGCTTGCTGCTTTCTGTGTGAAACCACGCTGCACCAGGGTCAGGGAATATACCTTTTCCCTGTCGTTCTGTGATTTTGGGGATGGTATATGTAATTAGCAAGGGGTGTGGAGTGCAGGGGCACTTGCCTGTTTGCAATAAATAATAAAAGTCATTTTGTTTTTTATAATTTTCAATCAGTTTAGATTTGCTCTAAAATGACTGCTCTTTTTCATTCACTCTTTAAAGCATTCGATATCTGACATCAATTTATATACATATATATATATATATATATATATATATATATATATATATGTGTGTGTGTGTGTGTGTGTGTGTGTGTGTGTGTGTGTGTGTGTGTGTGTGTGTGTGTGTATATATATATATATATATATATATATATATATATATATATATATATATGTATGTATGTATACAAATATAGGTTTACTTAAAAATGTCAAGGTGACTTACCTCGACTATGCACATCCCCGACCCACAAAACTATTCAGAATGTCAATTGTTTCAAAGGAAAGAATCAACATTTGGCCACTCACCATCCATAAAAAAACATACACTACCAGGCAGAAAATGTCCTACTGTTTTTCAGGAGGGCAAACCCTTCTTCACCCCCATGCCCCCCACACCCCCTGCTACTTGTATATCCTAACTCCAAGATCACACTACAGTGAGGAAAAGGGTAATTTTCCTGATCCCCAATGTAAGTTGATGCATTTCAAAACACTGATGCTCCAAAACTGTGAACACAAGGCACGTATCAACATTTCAGTTGAGAGAAATTGTGTTCACAGTTTTGCATCTCCGCTCCTCTATGTTTGACCTTCTCACTGTCGAGCTAAGTCACCTTGACATTTTGATTGTAAACCATATATATATATATATATATATATATATATATATATATATATATATATATATATACACATACATATAAATGGGTCTACTTCAGAAGACTGACAAACCAAAAGACTGAATCCCAAAAGACTGAAAATTCAAAATAGTGAACACATTTTTAATGCAGGGGGAAAGTCCACCTGTTTCCCTCATAGCAACCAACTCCAAGATCTCACAACAGTGGAGAAGGGGCAAATTCCTTCATTCAGTATTCTGAATTTTCAGTTTTTGGGGATTCAGTCTTTTGGTTTGTCAGTCTTCTAAAGTAGACCCATACAAATATATATATATATATATATATATATATATATATATATATATATATATATATATATTTATATATATATATATATGAGCCCTTCATTTGATTGAACTTTCGATACCGATATGACCGACACCATATGACCAAACATTTGAAAGGCCGACAAATGATGGCGGAAATCCCGCTACAGTGTGGAACTGGGAGATCCCCCTTTTCTGCACTGTAGTGCAATCTCGGAGTGAGAATATTTAAGTAGCAGGGGGTTGTGGGGGGTGCAAGGGGGCTTGCCCCCCTGCCCAACACTGTTTTTAGTAGTTTGCACTACTATTTCAGGTTGTCAGCATTTTAAAGCGAGAGAGAGAGCGATGTTATTTATTTAAATCAGCATAACAATTATAATATACATGTGCCATGCATTTTTACAATGAAATTGTAACATAAAACAATTATTAAAACAATTATTAACAAGTACAACATGATATACAGCACAACCAAATAATTTAAACAATTAACACAACATAACATGCATGCAATTCTCCTTTAAAGGTAAATTTCCTCTGAACTCAGCTTCATGCCATAGTGGTTGACCTTACTGAGAGAAACCCCCTCAGTACAATTAGAAACAGTAAAAGATAAAAATATAAACTTGTAAACTTCTTCTGGAAGGTACAGTCCACGATGTATAATTCGTAGCTTGATATCTCTACCATTTTCATTCATGCATCTAATATATTGTGCACATTGTGGTAATTAAGTTAACTGCCTTTTAAAAAAGCAAACAGAAAGGAATCAATAAATGAAACAGTACTCAGTATATAAAAACTTTCTCTCATCATCATACTGCAGCCTTTATCTAAATAGTATCCTTAAACACATGCCATAGCAGCCATATAGCCATATACATAGACAATTAGTAATTTTCTGCAGTACATCCCTCCACTATATTGAATTCATCCATCATCACAAAAATATTTTGTACCATTGACTCTTATCTTGAATAATGTATTTAGTAGCTTTCTTATTCCATTAACATCTATAAAACAATATGGCCTCCTCTTATTTTTCTGCACTGTAACTGTTTATCATAACCCAGTAATGAAATTGTATAACCAGTCTCAACATTCCTACCCAGAACATGCTATACCACTTCAGTCAAATTTCTCTTACTTGTAGGCAGAATTGACAATGAGCAATGGGTTGTGAGACAGGTGTACAGAGAGCACCTTCCTCACATCTGCAAAAATAGATAATTTTAATTTGATAGCATCTTTCTCAACCTCATTGGCATATAAAACAAATATCTGTGCAAGCACTTTCATGCAAAAATCCTAAACTTAGTAACATGGCCTCAGCATCCAACAACTCCATTTGCAGCTGGTAGGGTACAAATCTTCATTGAAAGTGACTCCCTATTCCTAATTCATTTTGACTACTATTGTTTGCTTTACTTCTTTCATAGCATTACAGGTGCACTAATCAAAGATTTATTATTTTGGTATCCTTCCTTGCCTTTCACCAGTCAGATAAGTGCCTGATGTGGGTTACTTTGACACCATTAGCCTTTTAGGACTCACCATTCCTTCATATTCTAGTTTTAAAACATTATGCCATACAAACTGCTGCCAGAATTGCAACTATAATCTAGTTTTATCTTGCCCAAAATTACTCCAGTAAATGATATTTCTTTTTTTTATTTCCTTCTACAACTGCAGGTTAGCTTTTCAATGAAACCCTGTCTTGCTATTCACACTAGGTAATACCTGGTTCATCCATGTATTAATCTTTTGGACTCCTAAGATATTTCTTAAGGTTCCCATTGACCATTGCATCACATAAGGGGTTCAATACATTATGTCCAGACACTGACTGGGTACTAATCATACATGCATGTCTTTTCTATTTTGAGTAGCAATTAGGTATAGTCAACTAATGCTGCATCTTCATATGTACCACATCATAATTTAAATAGACATCTTTGGCATCAAGTCTTTTTATCTCTCTAGACAATGTCAACTTCTCCAAAATACCAATGATTCCCTTCTTCCCTAGTAAAATGCTTTGCTATATTTAAACAACTTTCCAAAAAACACATACAGTACTAAAGATCAAAGAAAACAGATTACAGTGGTTCTGGCACATGTGCAGGAAAGCAGACAACAATCTGGTGAAGAAGATTTGGGACAGACAGGAAGAAGGGAAGAGAAAACAAAGGTTTCCAGGAAAGAGGTGAATAGATTGTGCGAAAGAAAACCTGCAAACATTGGGCATAAGTGTTGAAGAAGGTAGGGCAGTGGCATTGAATAGGAACAGATGAGAACAACTGACACAACACCCTGACCTCATGTAAAAAATGGGAAAAAAGGGGTGATAATGATACTGATGGGGATACAGTAGTGAAGGCTGCACAAACATACAGGGCCTATATTCCCTCATCCAGTCTTCTCATTTAGCATTACCAAAGCTCTCCTTCTAACTTTTTATTTTCAAAATTAAGTCTAATTTATTAATTTGCCAAATCAACTTCCCAGTGAAATTGCTGAGTATGTCAGATAGGTTGCTGTTGTTTGTCTTTTCGGCTTTTCCCGGTTAGGAGTCGCCACAGCAGGAACACCGGTCCGCTAATGATTGGCAGTTGATTTTTATGGTGCCAAGTTGCCAGCCCAATGCCCAACCTTCAACAAAGGCACCCCATTCACGCATGTCTTTCAGAGGCCACTCGACCACGGGGAGGACATGCAGACTCCACACAGAAGGCACTCCAGCTGAGAATCGAACAGGAGAACCTCTTGCTCTGAGTAATAACGCTACCGCTGTATGTCAGATAGGTATTGCTCCCTACAAATATGTAAAGTCTGCCCTTAATAAAGGAGATGACGAATAGTTGATTACAATTACTCTGTCTTTTTGTTTTATTAAATTTTATACCTGAAAAAGGTACCAGATCAAAGTAAAAGTTAAAAAACTGAGACTAGATCTTAGTTGGGCCCCATCACATATATTAATACACACCCTGCAAACAAACAGGTGTGCATTGCCTAGTTTTTTATGAGCCCACTGAAATTACTTTTTTAAATTCTCACAATTAGGAAGTTCGGAAAACATGCAAACAAAATTTAAGACAGTAGAAAATGGTGGTGTGTCCTCTTAAACATTAAAAAAATGAAGGAAATCCAGCATGGATTTGCTGTAGAGTGCTCATGAATCATTATGATCAAATCAGCGAAATCATCAGTGACCTTGAATGTCAAAATGCCAGTAAGGCCACTCTGCGCTGACACACGCTTCTCATCATCAGTGCTGACACTGCAAATTCTTGCTCTTCTCATACAGTCTTCATAATCTCCCCAGTCTTCAAGATGTTGTCAAAAATCTATGTCTCTAACAACTCCATAGCAATCATCCACTATCTATTTAGGTATATTCCTTACAAACCAGCTATAAATATAATAATGTATAATTTCAATTCAAAATGGAACAAGACAAAATAAAATTTATACCCTCTTTAAGCATAACCATAACTGACACCTGCTTCCAAGAAGAGGTACCACCTTGACATCTATAAAGTTATACAGGTACAGAATAATTTTTTCTGTATTATTTTCTATAACTACAATGGTATACACAGTCATTACCTAGAGCGTGTAACTGTGGCCTTCTGCAATCCATCTATAACTTTATTTTGTGCAATAGGACTCATCAAAACAGCTACTTGTTCCACTGTAATGTCTGGTAGTACAATTCAAATTTATTTTGTGTAATAGGACTCATAAAAACAGCTACTTGTTCCATTGCAACTTTTGATAGTGCAATTCACCCAGATAATTATTAATATATCCTTATTTTAGGCTTATCCCAAACAGTTAAAGTTCTGTATACAGTTTGGTAATAATTGCATACTATCTCCAGAATCATTACTAGATGTTTGCTAGAAACATTCCCATTTCCAGAATACAAGCCCCCTATATAGTCTTTTGAGTTCATTGCTCTCTTAATGTAATTCCAGCGGTTTTCTGACATTTAGGAGAATCATATGCTTTTAGATACAATAAATCTAAAAACTCCTAAGAGTCCATTCCTGTATGAATAGGGAGGGACCCATGAAATTTATAAATGTTTTCTACAATATAAATCAATCAGTCTATGAATCTTCAAATCCCCAAATTAACGATCTGTACATTAAAATGTATTTAATTTTAAGCCACATGCAATTCCTAGTGATATAACAGGTAAATTACAAAAAGATATATATATATATATATATATATATATATATATATATATATATATATATATACAGGAAATGTCAAAAGCTTTGGTTTCCTTCAAACCTAGCAAGACCTTTGTCCCTGACAATTTTAACATTTTAATGCAGCTGTTTAAAGAAAGACAGTACAAGCACCAGTCAATTACATTTCTAATTAAGTTACTTAATGCTGTCAAAGAAAAAGACATTTCATATAATTACTCAATTCAGTATTTAAAATATTTCATATTAAAGCCTTACTCATATTCTAAACTAATTAAAAACTACTGACCTGTTCCCTAATTAAATTATATACTAAATTATTTACAACAATTTTAGCTAAATCGTATAGACTAGTATCAAGTCAAATAACCTCAAGCTTTCATCTGTATTTATGGAATAAAGACAAACACAGGATAAGAACCTTATCTTTGAATGAGTATTATATCATAATAAAAAATCGAACACATGAAGGGAAGTGTTTGCTCTTGATATTAGTAAGGCTTATGACAAGATCTGTATCCTTTTCTCTATGAAGTGTTCAAGGCATTTAATTTCCATGATAAATATATTAATGTGATAATTCGTTATCGGTCAGCATCTACTTGCTTTGCAGTAAATTGGTTAGTCACTTCTCTTGTTAACATTCTAATTTGAACTTGACATGTGCATCCACTTCCCTGTTTCTTTCTTTTATTCTGAGATGGTTTTTCATCTGAATGGAAAGATGGAAATTATCCCATTTGGGAGTCACTATCTAGTGTGTTTAGTGTTCACTTCAGTTAAACTTTTTATAACAAGGAACTAGTTACCAAGAATTAAGTTCACTTTGGTTTTATTGAAGTATCAATAATGCCATAGTAAACTCTGCCTTCATATCAAATCTCCATATTAGATCTGTCATACTGAAAGTAAATCTGAATTGTGAGATGGAATCAGATAAGGATAGTAACATTGCTAGATCTGAATATTATTAAATTTTACAAATCGCTATGTGCCTAGAAAGAAAGATGATCAGTAATGCATCCTTTGTAGATGATATTCTGTTATATTTTAGTCACCATATGCATGCCATATCGAAAGTGCTAAGAACAGTACACAACAACATTGAAGTCACACTTCAAACTGAATATAAATACATTAAAACTATTGCCTTATACAGCTATGTATGTAATATAATGATTTAGTTCCTGATTACCAAATGTTCATCCATCTTCTTTTGAAAATAAAACTTGTGTGATTCTTCAATAAAACCAGATTGAACTTAATTCTGAAGCAACACTGGAGAAGTTTTTGAGTGCATATTAGCAGTAGTATGTAGTGGCAAAATACAGACCCCAGGATTCACTAACCTTCCGTGTAAGACTAAGTTAGTCTTACACAGAAACTGCAGTTTAAGAGTAAGACATCAGCGCGCCATGCATATTCATGAGGGCATGCTGCCTCAACTCTAAGGCTAACACGGAGCATGCATGAGTACAGGGAGCATGTTGGACTGCCGAGCAGTCCAAAAATCCACGCCACTGCAAGTATCTCAATTGGGAAATGTCAACTGACATGAGAGAGTCTGCTCAAATGAGTACATACCCAACACTACACTCCCCCACATTCTAAACCCCAGTACAATTATAAAATGATTGCTTAGCTACAGTTAGCAGTTTAGACATTGAAGAGGATAATAAGAAACTTATATGCAAATTAAGCAAAATAGCAATAGCATAGTGGTAGAGCCTTCACACAAAGAGGAAGCATTCCTGGTTTGAGTCTCACCCCTCCTCTTTCTATTTCCTGTATATAAAAATAATTCTTGACATTTATCTTTTAAGTTATCGTAAAAAGCATTGAAATGGCCTATGTAGTAGTGAACAAATTTTTTATATATATATCTATATATATATATATATATATATATATATATATATATATATATATATATATGAAGGTGAAATGGTTATGCATACTGATGAATGCATAAGTAACGTATCTTAAGCAATGTGAAGCACTGCTAAGCAAAGTTTACCAGTATTAAGCATATTTAAGTATAATGGCTCATAGCTTAGCACTGCTTTAACTAGCGCAATAGCTTTGCATGAAGCTGCGCATCAAAAAAAAAAATAGCGCAAACAGAACACATTTGCGTGCAGCTGAGCACCGTGCTAGCTAGTGCAACGGCGGGCAACATCGGGCAATGTAGAGCACCGTAGAGCAACATAGAGCAACATTGGGCCAAGTTGAGCAAAGTCGGATAAACACAGCCACACCTCCTAGCCAGTCTGGCCAGTAGTAAAATAAAAAGCAGTGACAGGCCTGGAACCCGGGATACTGTGCACCATAATCACAGTACTGAACCACTAAGCCATGACAGCTTTTCATATACATGCACTTTCAACACACACACATACATATCAATGGAAGTTTACCCATTGCTAAGCAGGTGTGCATTTAGCTGAGTTTTTTCAAAACCGGCCAATCACAGATAAGTGCAGGAAATGAGGCGTATTTAAGCTCCATAGGCAGGAATACTTGCCAGAACTGGTTGTAGCTCCCATCTGCAGTCAGCACAGCCGGTGTTGGAGAGGGCACTTCATTTTGAGCCCAAAGTTGGGGCATTGAGGAGTCAAAAGTAATGGTTTGGCTCCACACCCATAATCATGAGGAGAGACTCCTGCAGAGCCAGTTCCAGGGCACCCAATACAAAGCAGAAGCCTGGAACTGTCTAGCTCATGATCTCACCAGTGCCACAGGTGTCCCCCGGACTGGTAAGCAGGTCAGACACCACTACTCAGACCAGAAGAGATGCAAGGAGGACCAACTGAACCAGTGGATACAGGAGGCCCGTGGGATGGAAAATGCCCCACTACTGAGTAGGTAGCCATGGAATGAAGTATGCAAGAATTGCCATTGTGGTCTATATTATGGACAGGTATGTATCAATATCACTTTGTTTACTTCACAGCTGCAGGTATCCATGCTGCAAATCAGCAAGCCTATGCGGATAGGCTGCTAAGTCTGCGCCACCAGGCAGGTTAGTAATTATTCTGCATGTATTGTTATATAAAATAAGTGAGAGAGCCTGAAAAAAGTGTTGTAGCCCAATAATAAAGGTATAATAAGTCTAGAATAACTTCTCTGCATGTACTGTTATATAAAATAAGTGAGAGAGCCTGAAAAAGAGTGTTGTAACCCATTAATAAAGATATCAAATAAATGAGAGAGCCTCTAGAAAAGTGTGTTATGTAATTAATAAAGGTATAATTCCTGGAGTGTGTCCGTGTCACTTTCTTTGATATGTTGTACTCTTGCATTATAGAAATAGTACTGTTGTATTAAGCGCTGTCAACCCACAGTTGGGTAGGCCCATACAAAGTGGATGAAGGGAGTGCCAGTAGCTGTTAAGCATATATACAGTCCTCAACTGTTGGTTCATGCCCAGCATGTACAGGTTAATCTGGCACATGAGTAGCTTGGTATTGTGTTCCCCAGAAATGTCATTGTGCTGGTAGAAATGTAGGGAGCTGTTAACATATAATTGATAATTTCACCTAAACATATCTAGATAAGTATAGAAAAGTAGAGCTGTCAGTGTACCATCTCAGCAGTAGTGTGTCTGAGCAACTCACAAAATATGTAGCAGTAACATCGCATCCTGGACAGTTTGTATGTCAGATACAGCCCATGTATGTAAAGATCTAGCAAAACCCATTTCCCAATTTAAGGACAATTGGGTAGTGTAATAATACATGTAGGTGACATATAACTGCAGTTAATAGGAATGTAGTGTAAACTAGAAGGATATATAAGTTGTTAATGGAGCTATCATCTTCCACCCTACTGTATGTGCATACAAAACACAATTCCACACCTCAGTGGGCATGTCTAATCTCAAAACATTTGTTGGGACATATGTCCTATTGGATTATAAATATCTGCATTTATTTCGATGCATGTGCCCTGTTCAAATACCACAATATTGGTGGCCTGTTGCCATCAATTAAACCTGCATGCTGTTGTAATGTCCACTGTTGTTCTATATATGCATGTGTCATGCTTGCTGTTCAACTGTTGGAACTCTGGTGTGTTGGGTTAATGGGAATACTTCTGCATGCTGTTATAACTAATTGGGAATGCTGTTGATTGGTACTAACCCATATTTTCATTAAATCCTTCTAAACATACCCACCTGGTCAACCTCAGCTGGCAATGGCACCTGGCACCAGCAGGTCCGGTGCCCAGCCTGGGACCTCCTAATCCATTGGCTCTGTGCCACATTTGGTTGGAAGCACTGCAGGGGATGGGGCTTGTCCCCCATGCAAGCGTGGGCAAAGGAGGGCCACCTATCACCCTCCGAATGGCCCAGGCTGTGGTGCATAGGGAGATTGCGCATTCTGTCACTGATCCTCTATGCCAGCTTGAGGCATGAGTGGTGCGACTCATGGGTGAGCCTGCACCTCCTACACAGCCCCCAGCACAGCCACCCTCTGGCTGTGAAGGTGCAGTGGTGACTGCCCATGGGTGGGTATCTCAGTTCCACTATTGCCATCTGTGGGATCATGGGCTTGCAATTTCCAAACATCCTTCCCCGTCAATGGTGTTTACCCACCATGTGTCATATTCCGCTCCTGTATGCATCTTGTTTGTCTTGTCTGTTTACCTCCCCAACCTACCTCCCCAAATATACCTACTTCCCCTACCCCACATTCCACTCTCACCTGACAAAAAAAAGGGCAATCGGCTCCCAAAAAAAATGTACACCCCATACATAGCTGCCCATTTTGCACACATGTCCACTGGACACATAAACAGATATTTAATTGGAAGGACAACATACTTTGTTGTCCTCACCCCTCTCTCAGGGGTGGAAGGTTTCATATTTCTCTCCAAAAATATTGCATATGCACAGCTGTTGCTGTAAAAGAAATGGGCAGCTATGGTCCTTCCTACACCCATCCTGCACATCCCGAGCTGTTCTCCCTACTGTCTTTCCCTCTTTTTGCCCCTTTTTCACCACTTTCCTATCTCCCCATTTTCTTTTCTTTCAAAGAAATGAGCGTGAGAGTTAGCAGGAGTAAGGACTTTTAAGCAGTAGTTAGCGGGTTTGCGCAAATGTGCGCTTGTGTGCTTAGCTAAGTATTGCTAAGCTTCATGTAAACACGCGCAAACCCGCTTACAACTGCTTAAAAGTGCCTTAGTCACCCTGCATGTGAGGGCCCTTGTTCTGTTCAGCAGCAAAATAAAATACCTCTGACAGTCTCGAACCCTAGACCTTGGACACACTAGACTGCATGAAGTACCACTGAGCCACAGTAGATATACTGCAGGTTGTTGCTGAAATAGATATATCATGCATCAGAATGAGTGAATGTAAAGGAAAGATAGGAATGCCATAACACAAAACCTGTTCTGTGGAACTTTACTAGCAGTTGTTGTGGAATTGCATTACCTGACTGTGATAAGAGAACCAGACATTCTAGATGTAAATAATGTTACAGCAGCACTTTACCCCCACACAGTATCATAGCAGGACAAACAGTGGCATATCTGATTAGGGCAGAGGACATACATCCCAACTGTGACTACATTTCAGGGATGTCCCTGATTTTAAAACATATGTTAGCTGTGTCCCACTGAAACCCCTGAAAAGTACTGATGTTAGGCAGAAAGGTGGGGTATTACACCTAATGAATAAGGACAATATGTAGGAGTTAGACACTGCTTGTACTTCAGAAAAGGTGTAGTAATCCATATGCACTGGTTCTCTCGAAGTCTCCACTTACTGTCTCTAATATTTTGAAGGTATAACTCACTTTTACCTACCTTTACCTCACTCTGATCAAATATGTACCTGAGTGTTTCAGAGGCCTGGCCGAGGCAGAAACACACAGGCATATCAGCTTTTCTGCTGTTACACACTGTACAAATAGCTTTGGAAGGAGTTCAACAACGATACCCTTATGTAGGAGTACAACACTGAAATACCAAAGGATGTAGCCATGTACTGGTAGTAAATGACTGTAACAATGCCATTGTACCAGTGCTGAAAGGATCTGTGCATTGCACAGACAGAGAATAACAGCCTAACTTCTGGCTACCATCTGGATAGGTCCACAGTTGGGAGCTATGCAGACAGATTACTTGCCTTGCTAAACTAACAGGTACACAGCAACCCTTTAAGTCCAGCAAGATAACATTCACACAATAATACATAATGCTCTCTGTATGTCTGCATCCCCACCCAAATGTACAATATACATGTGTGTTCAGGGTCTACCAAGGATGTAGGTAGGCATACTCAGTACTGGAATTGCTCAGTTTTCTTGAGCATCCTGTGCTAATGTCAACAATAAAAAAGCACAAACTGTGCAGAAGTGAGTACATTAATATTCACAGTATAGCAGTTCACAAACAGTTCATGTGCCAAATGAATACATCTCAATAACTACTTTTGTAAGGCAGTTAATTGTATAAGTAGAAAAGAAACTACATACTCCCATGTATCTTGTGTTAGCATTTGTAGGGGTGAGTACAAATTTACACTGACAACTGGGTACTGGAAGTGGCAACATTCAGGTCTGCATACAACATTTAAATCACTGGCTACACCCCTAGCTTCAGATATAAGAACTATACCAACCTTCTGACTTAAACAATGTTGTCCACAGAAAACAAGCATGGGCCCCACTTTGGAAATCTGAAAGTGCTACGCCTACCTGACTTAGCAATGTATAGCATTGGGTTGCTATGACAGTGGGTACTGCAATTACCACACAGCAGGCTGCATGCAATTACCAAATGGTGGCCACCAATTGGTGCAGAGGCCATCACATGCACATGTGCAGATCCCTATAACAGCAGGCTGTACTTGCTGCCCACACATGCCATCATTATATTGCAGATATTGAGAGAGAGACAGAGACAGAGACAAAGAGAGAGAGAGAGAGAGAGAGAGAGAGAGACCCACATCAACATCAACAGAAAAAAAAAAAAGCCAAAGACACATGGAACGTAATACTACCAGCACATACAAAGGAAAGGTATGTAACAGATATGTATTTACTGGCATGTATAAGATGTTTTTGAAGAGTACTCTACATACTTTGAAACATCCATATGTGGCAGCAGTACGTATCTATGCACAGATGTCCTACATAACTACTGCCATGGACAAATCAGTGTGTAGTTGTGTGCAGTGGGACATAACTGTGACATATGTAGCTCAGCATTAAATGTCAAACATGTGATCCATGTTGTCTGTGTTCTGTACAGTAGTGTGGACAATGGCTGTTTGGGGGAGTAGCACATACAGCTATATAAACATGGATGTGACAGAGTAACACATGCATGATAGTCATAATAACGTGTAGCTTAGCATTGGCAACTGCTGTACCAGGCTAGTATGCTAATCTAGCATTTGCAGCTATATATACACCCTCTAATATTACTGTGTGCTCACATGTGACACCTGTTCATGTTGCAGCAAGGCCCAACAGGTCAGCTGTGATGTCCAGAGACTTACAACAGTGTGGACCTTGTGTGTGTATGGCACACATATGGAGAGATATATCTGTGTCAGATATATTAACATCTGTACATGTGCATAGAGCAAGGGACATACTGCAACTGTTTGTGAAGGGTGGACATATATATGTTGATGAAGGTTGTTATGTGCATATTTGTATGTAGGTTGTAGTGTGTGGCAAACAAGACAGCATACAGTGCTGGTATATGACATGTGGTGGTTAAACGCTGTGGGTGTGATTTGTTAGGTTTGCAGTGTTGCAGCCAGTGAGACCTGCTAAAGCTACATAGGCTGAGAACACCTTCAATGCATTTCGCACAAGACTGTGCAATATTATTACATAACTGTATACCTCACAACCTTCACATAATTGATATTCCCACCATGAAAGGTGGACTGTATATGTGCCTATATGTATATCTATATGTACATCAATAGATGTCTATATGTATGTGTATATCTATCTATATATATATATATATATATATATATATATATATATATAGAGAGAGAGAGAGAGAGACAGAGTCATATTTACTGCGACAGATGCTTGGTGACAAAGCCATGGCCTCAAGCACAATGTCGAAAATAAATTGGCATCCCTTTTGGTAAAAACTCTGTACCCATGAACTACCACATAGGTGGTAGTCTACTTAACATCGAAAGTGTGATAAGAGACCATAGGACACAGGTGGACAGTAGTCTCCCCTTTGATAATCACAGTGCCACACTAGTCATGTAATCTGTCTATGTGGCACACCTCATCACAAAAGGTGTGTCATCCAGGGAAAAAGAGGTCAGTGTTCCCCTCTACTCATCACTCATAAAACTCATTATAGAGTACAATGCCCCTTTTGGTATGTACCTCACAAGACATTTACAGCAACTGGAAAGGCCACAGACATACCTCACAAAGAGTATTACCATCCTCAAACAGATGCCCTATGCAGACTGTCTCACAAAACCACAGCTAGACTGTGTCACATACCGCCTACCCAGATGTGACCTCTGCCTAACATACAAAGCTATGTCAAACCCAGAGCTGTTGGACATGCTCCACGTAAACAGATCACAATCGCTATGAGCTACACGCTCTAGGGACCTAAACCTTGTCACCTCAATAAACAGAACATGCTGGAGGGATAGATTCCTATCTCAGAGACATCCCATACTCTGGAACAAACTACCTATCAATAGCAAACAAAGTTCCTCATTAGCACTCGTCATGAATAATCCTGAAGATTGGATGGGAGATAGGAAATACACCCCGGGAATCACCTCTGTGGCTCTGCTTGACAGGGGCACATGAAAATAAATTACTTGGGTGTCAAAGGCCAGGGTACCATATGGCTAGGCTTCTATAGGCCCTAGGGCCAATAGCCTATTACCTACCTATGAACTGATACACACCCACATGTACTTGTTGCAATAATTGCTATGTGAGGTTGACTGAGTGTGATGGTGAATGTGTTGTTGAATGCGTCAAAGTTGTGTATATGTGGGATAGCTTAGTGGGAAACTGTTTCTGTCATGGCATTTTGTGTCCTAGCTCTGATCCCAGCAAAAGATGTGTATGCTATTGCTAGGCAGAAAAATCAGTATGGCATATGGTCTGATGTAGTCCCTTGGTGTTAACTGGGGTATGTCATTGTAGGCTAAAGCAGTACATGTATGCTTATTGATTGGTACTGGTGGTGAATCCAAATCCCGTATGAACTGTAGTACTACCTGAAGCTGTAGGCCTAAACAGCACAGTATGGTGTATGTCCACATTGTTTGGAACCACTGTTTTGTGTGTTCCCTGTAGTCCTCACAGATTACATACCTCAGACATAAGGTTTTGTAAGTACTGACACACAGTACTGTATGGTACACAGGAAAAATTCATCTGGGTTGCCATACCTTTGTGTCTTGTATGTATGTCTGATGAGTGTGTGGGTATGCCTGTAACATGCCCTTGGTCATATGTATGTTACAGGATATAAGTGCATATCTAGCAACATGTATAGTCTAATACAGCAGTATGCCACCTATATTCACGAACGCATGCATATGTTAGGCAGGGGTTTGCCATCAACAACTAGTGTGGTATACTGGTAATACTGTAACTGGACTTTACAATCATTGTTACGTATGACATATTTCTTTATGCATTAGCTTGATATATACCTCCTGTGGCTAGGTGGTGCATTGTGTCACATACAGTGTGCCATGTACTGTTGTATAGTCTTACATACTGGTTTCTCTTTGTTGCTGTGCAGAACATGGTTTAATATATAGAGCATACCAGGCACTGTCAGGCAGTTGTGGGTTGAGCACTGATATGTGGTATTGAAAGTGTGTATCCTCTGACAACCAATAGGTTGCTATATATGGCAGTTCAGTGATATCTGTACTGTACAATGTTAAGTGTGCCACATGACTTGCTCACACATATTGTTTCATTGTCTTCCAGGGTCATGGCCCACCATCGCAACCCAACCTATAGTCCTGCTGAGAATGAAGTAATAACAACCAGTCTGGTTCAGCACTACACCCTGCTTTTCTCAAGAACCAGCCAGGACCAGCATGAGCAGACTGCACTGTGGCAAGATGTTGTCCATAGGGTAAATGACATAGGCATGCATAACCAGACATATGAGCAGGTACTCCATCACTGCAGTGATTTACTTAGACATGTCCAGCAGTGTGCATCTGATGTCCATAGACAACAGCTTGCCACAGGTGGTGGGGTTACCATCCACCCCCCCTCACCAGAGTGGAGGAGCTGCTCCTGAGCCTGGTGGTTCCTGGCCAACAACAACAACAACAGCAGACATGTATCATCATGGAAGTCAGAGCCACCCAGCAAGTTCACACGGAGCATGCAGTTAACATGGCATATCTGTAGACTACTTTTACCTCTATTGGTAGATCATGCATATGTGAGGTGTGTACTGTGTAGTTAGAAGATGTGGAGCCTGGTGTTGTGCAATACTGATAATTTGTAACATAATCTGTAGGCCTGTGACTGTCAAACATTGTACTACTGTAAGATTGCAAACCCACAGTAGCAATGTCACAGTTGTTGCCACTGACAAACTGTCTCATATCCTTGTAGGTCCCTCTGGTGTGGTAGCAAGACAGTAGACCCATGCTGGTGAGTGTGTTCTACATTTAATATTGCAAATAAAATGTGCATATCATAGGTGAGGTGTAGGCCATGTACACATGTAATACACCTACGCATAATGCATGCTGTGCATGTTTGCTGTGTGACTAAGCACATCTCAGTAACGTGAGTAGCTGCCTCAAACACATGCAATACACAGAGCATCCCAAACAATTGTGGCTACATTGTAGTGGACATTGGGTAGGCAGAGTTGGTACACATGCACACAACATACACAACTTTGTCATACGCAGTACATGTTAATATGTTACACATGGCATATTCAGACACCCGCTGTAAGGTCACACTCCAGTATCCCAAATGTCATCCACACAGCACACATAATATACCTGAGGGTCAGAGGTCTATCATGGGGCGGTATGACACTCTTCAACACACAACACATTCATGTTAGGCGATGCTCCCTATTGGGCACCTTACAAACGCTTGTAACAACTTACTGTGAAATGGTGAATGTAGCCATGGTACTGCAGTTCAGGTACAGCATGATAGGTGCTGGTCTGGCACACATTAGTAGCCTTGAGTGACCACATGATGCTGCATGATGATGGTTCATGGTACTACACCCCATCCAGTTACAGTAACCACAGTACTACACATAGCATTCATTGCTATACACCTCAATGGTGTGTGTGCAAACATATGCACCTATACACAATATCCATAGCAATCACCATTTGCACAAAGTGACACATATATGTCTTGTAATGCTATTGAGTGTATAGATCACATGACACACATTGGGTATGTGTGATGTTTAATGTTGCAGTTGTGATGTAGCATGCCATGTCATGGCTGGCACTGGCATGTCCACAATATGTTCTACACTCACCATAACCACTGTACAATGGCTATGTTGAGCAATGGTATTCCATCAAGTATACATGCAACCCTCATCCTGTGTGTATACATAGCATGAATGAGCTAAACCTGTGTCCACAATTATCTGCTAAAGACACAGATGCTCTAATCAGAAATGGATATCTATGTGACACACAGATACACATCCAGCCATGGTATGTATACCTGTGAGTGATGGTGCACAGGACATCAAAGAGCTTTTAATACTTGCACAGCAATGTTGTGTTCATGTACACATTGTGCTCTAGGGTGAGGCCAATCACTGAACAACATGCATCAAAGCCATGTATACTGTTATTAGCAAGGACTGTCTACACTTGCACTGCATGCTGTTGAGCAGCACACATCCTGCATGCTGACACATGTGATATGACTATTTGGCTTGTGATACTGTACCCCACCATCAAACGCTATTGAGTATGTTCTGGACTGCTGGTGGTGTGTGTGTGTGTGTGTGTGTGTGTGTGTGTGTGTGTGTGTGTGTGTGTGTGTGTGTGTGTGTGTCTGCTATAGTGAGGAGTGTATTTGTGTGCATGTGTGCATGTGTGCATGTGTTCATGTGTGCATGTGTTCATGTGTAACAGCAAAAAAGTACCTCCTGTGCGGGTGCAACTGCACGGCTTCAAAAGTGAATCCAAATTAAAAAGAAGAAAAAGCCAGCAGACTAGATCCTTGGTATTAAATCCATTTAATATGGACAGCAAAAGAAAAAACAGACCAGTTTCGGCTGGTTAATACTACACAGCCTTCTTCAGTGTAAAACATTGTAATCAGAAGCTGTCATATATATAACAAATAAAAGTACATGATTGGTTCAGCCTAAAACTGCTCATTAAGCCCCGGTGCAAACAAACCACCTAACTTAATGATCCATTTCTTTTCTTTCGAATTTAATAAAGAATGCCAACCTGTTTTATTTTGTTTTTTTGCCCTTGATTATATCAATAATAGTAAATGAAAAATGTGTTCATGTGTTCATGTGTGCATGTGTGCATGTGTGCAAGTGTGCATGTGTGCACATGTTCATGTGTGCATATGTGCATGTGTGCATGTGTTCATGTGCTCATGTGTGGATGTGTGCATGTATGCATGTGTTCTGACATCATGTACAGGTCATAAAGTGTGTTTCCTGTCTTCCTCTCACAGATGCTGAGGTTGGGCTGGTTCACTGCAGCAGGGAACCTGATGTCACTGACACAAATAGTAATAATGAGGATAGGTGTGTTGAGGCACAGGCATGTTTGCCAAGGTCTGTCGTTGGGCCACCAATCGACAGTACACAAGTGTCCACCCCATCCATGCACACAGTCATACTGCCAATACATCCATCACCAATGCCCTTAGCTGAGGGACAGTGTACAGTTGGCATTGGCCAGGACAGTGTGGTATCTATGGCACATGCATCCCGACACAGCAGCCATACCCAGATGTCTGGAATGGTACCACATAGGCAGATGTCCAGGGGTTCTCATCGGAGCACTGCTGGTCATCATGCCCCTGGTAGACGTGCCACAGGTCTTACAACCTCACGCATGTTCCAGGCTGTCATGGAGGCACAGGCACATATGGAATGGTACACCAGACAGGGACTAAGGGCATAGAGGGCACATAACACTACTTTAAATGACAGTATCTATGACCTAGCAGGTGCCATCCATAATTACACTGAGGTCACTGATAGATGTTGGGTGAGACATTAGATGTCCTCCTCAATGTCATGCCATGTGTCAGGACAGTGCGGGACAGTTGAGACATCAACGTAGATGTATGCCAGCAACATCAGCAGCTGGCAGTCGCCATGGACATCCTTCAAGTCACAGCTGCTCCCGTAGTGCCAGTACCAGCCCCAGCAATGTTGGGGGTGGGCTGTCCATAGACCATCCTAGAAGACCACGTGCACATGGCTCTGGCCAGTCCCAGCAGGGACCTGGGTCCAGTGTACATATGTCTACCTCTGAGGATAGTACCCAGTCTGGCTTAGTACCTGATACTGTCAGTAGCACCCCTGCCAGGCACAGGTACCATATCCATGGCCAGAGATTGTGATCTGTAAAGCTTGGCAGGTACAGTCTGTGGCTGTCCCACAAATCCCCGTATATGGCAGCCACATGGTGGAACTGTGTGCATGCAGACCCACACACACACATAAACCAGACACCTAGGGCTAACACATACCCACACACATTACATCAACATTGACCCATAGCAGTACTCTTGGCCCTCTCTCACACACACACACACACACACACACACACACACACACACACACACACACACACACACACACATCAATTGTATGACTCAATGTAGGCCTCTGGCAAACCAACAACACACCCTGTACATATGATAAAACCTGTGCCACCTCCTGTCATCTGTAACATTGATGCAGGAACAGGCTAACATGGTGCTGATGCACAGGGTGACTTTATAGCAGTATAGCAATGTTAGCATGTTGTCAGCAGTAAAGTGTAATTATATCCTTGAAGGTGTAGCTGAGCAGGCATGATGCATTAAAGCTATGATTGTCAATGTAGTATTGTTTACACCAGTGTTATTTCCAATAGTGTATTGTCCACCCACGTGCAACTTGGCTGATGTGTGTAGTATTGGCAGCATGTGTTAGAGAGTGGACAGTACGTGTGAGATGTGTGCAGCACAGATTTCCAGGTGTACATTTGTGAACATGGTAGAGGTGCACTGTGTGCATGTACGTGCATAGTGGACACATGGGCAGGGTGACATGCCCTGTATTACACAGTGTTAACACTCCATAGTTTCTGTTGGTGGTCAGTATGCATTGTACTACACACATTTTGGAACTTGGGTACATATGTGTGTATGACATGGTTTGACACTGTGCTGTGGGTGATACTGTTACTATCTGTCATTGGTTTGCATTCTGGTAGTATACATTTGGATCATTCAGGTACTATACTATGCCAGTAACCAGTGGTATTCACCTGCACCCATTCCTGGGACCACTCCTCTTTGGCATATAGCTCTCTTAGGTACAAGCAAACATAGTAGGGATATGTCCGTCCACGTCTGGAAATGCATACTGTGGCCTATAATGCATTCTCCAGATGACACACATATCCTTCACAAGGGTTTCATACAGACAGATATCTGTTGTTAAACCCATGCTGTAAAGCTATAAGCCAACTAAAGCATAGTGATCCACCTTTACAAAACATAGTATCCGCACAGTACCACATAGGTAGTAGCCCCCAACATGTTGAACAGGTACCGATGTGTACATACAGCCAAGTATTACGTCATCTCTCCTTTGGTAATCACATTTCCAAAGGTATTTTGAAATCCCTCGGTGGATCACATAAGCAATAAGGGGTCTGCATGCACATCCACAAAGGTTGTTGTACACCCATAATGAATAGCCATCATTGACAGACTTTGCTGCATTTGAACAGGTCTGAAATATACCTCAGGCATAAACCCTCACTTACACTATTCAATAGAAACCGTAATGAGTGTGTGTAACACTGATGACCTAGGCCAGGGATCACTTCAGTGGCTGGGCTTGTCACAAGCATACAGATGTGACCTAAGGTCTGGAAAGCGGCAGCACACTCTGGCAAAGATAACAAATGTGTTCATGGAGAAAGCAGGGTTCCCACCTACGAAATAATTGAGGTCACATGTACGTATATGTATTTGCCACACAGCTACCTGACATGTGCAATGCACATACTGTTGTCATAGTGATATGTCATACAGTAGTAAAAGCAAAACCCACAACACACTGACCAACAGTGTCAGACACGAAGCGCTATACAAATTACTGGGAGTTTTATTTTCCACAGGTATATTTGTAGGATGGTGACATCATCAGACTTGACAAAGATAAGTATACCACTTTTAAGGTGTTTTAGTAGTCTCCAAAAAGGTTGTGTTTCTCCAAGGAGATACACACAAACACACACTTGTCAAGTGCAGGATTCAAACCCTTACCTAACTACTTTAAGACACTAAAAAAGTACGCATTAACATGACACACTATACACATTACCAGGAGTTTTGTTTTCCACAAGTATATTTGTAGGATGGTGACATCATCAGACTTGACAAAGATAAGTATGCCACTTTTAAGGTGTTTTAGTAGTCTCCAAAAAGGTTGTGCTTCTCCAGGGAGATCACACAGAAACACACGTCAAGTGCAGGATTTAAACCCCTACCTAACTACTTTATGATACTAGAAGAGTACGCATTGATATGACATGCTATACACATTACTGGGCATTCTTTTTTCCACAGGTATATTTGTAGGATGATGACATCATCAGACTTGACAAAGATAAGTATACCACTTTTAAGGTGTTTAAATAGTCTCCAAGAAGGTTGCTTCTCTCCAACAAGATACATACAAACACACTTGTCAAGTGCAGGAATCAAACCCTTACCTAACTACTTTATGATGCTAGAGGAGAACGCATTAACATGACACACGATACACATTACTGTGAGTTCTCTTTTCCACAGGTATATTTGTAGGATGGTGACATTATCAGACTTGACAATGATAAGTATACCACTTTTAAGGTGTTTTAGTAGTCTCTAAAAAGGTTGATCTTCTCCAAAAAGATACACACAAACTTGTCAAGTGCAGGATTCAAACCCCTACTTAATGACACTGGAGAGATATACATTAACACGACACGCTATACAAATTATTGGGAGCTCTTCTTTCCACAGGTATATTTTTAGGATGGCGACATCATCAGACTTGACAAAGATAAGTATACCACTTTTAAGGTGTTTTAGTAGTCTCCAAAAAGGTTGCTTCTCTCCAAGGAGGTACACACACAAACACACACTCACACACACACACAGTTGCCAAGTGCAGGATTCAAATCCTTACCTAACTACTTTATGATGCTAGAGGAGTACGCATTTACATGACACGCTATTCACATTACTTGGAGTTCTCTTTTCCACAGGTATATTTGTAGGATGGTGACATCATCAGACTGGACAAAGTGGGTTACATTAGGTGACATTAGTTGGGCTACATAGAAGGAATTTCGAAACACTTTGGCCATGTGATCATCAAATGAAAGTTTACTATTTATGTGGGTCCCCAGAGCCATAATTACTTTTTCTGTAGATACTGGATTACCACCTATGTGATAATTTGTGTGCACTTTGTTTTATCCAAAGGGGATGACTATGCATTCTTTGGCATTCTGCTTGAGGGCATTGTTTTGACACAAGGTATCTGTCTCTGTAAGACCCATCTGGAGGATGTCTGTGTCAGCTGTAGAGTCGATTATGGACCACAGTTAGCAGTCATCTGCAAACTTGTTCAGCCATACTCCTCCCATGCTTGCCTGTACCTCTGAGCAGTATCTACTGAATAGGTGGGGTCCCAGGACCAAGACCTGTGGGATGCCATTAGTGACTGGTTTAGAGTCGGACATGGCACCCACAACTCTGAACATGTGTGTTTGATCTGTGAGCCAGTTGGCCACCCATCCTGTGACATAGCTGTTAATGTTCAAGCTGGTAAGCTTGTCCATGATGACAGAGTGGGGAATGGTGTCAAAAGGCCTTAGTGAGGTCCAGGTGGGCTGTGTGGACTACTTTCACCTCAATCTATGTCCTTGGTAACTGTTTCAAATAGGTCAAGTAGGTTTAGGAGGTAGGATCTGCCTTTAACAAAGCCAAGTTGGGTAGAGTCCAGTGTCTGGATGTCCCCAATGTCTCTGTTTATGGGTTCCATGATAATTTGCTCCATAGCTTTGCAGACCAGGCTGAGTAGGCCTATAGGGCAATGGTTTCCAGGTTCTGTTTTGGCACACCCTTTGTGGAGCTGGATGACTGTTGCTGTATGTCATTCTGTGGGTACATAGCCTGTGGTAAGGTTGAGTCTGGACAGTAAATGTAGGTGAGGGTGTAGTTCCTTTTGGGGCTGGTGTAAGACACAGCCTGGGACACCATCCAGACCCATTGATGCTGTGTTCTTAGCTTTGGAGAGGGCTGTTTTTACCTGTATGTCCATGAAGTCTGGGGCTCTGCATTCTTCTGCGATGGACACAGGCCCTTTTGGGGGTGATGGGGGGGAGTTTGTACTGAACTTGTCCCCCAGGATGTGGGCAATGTAAGGTTCAGTGTATTTCTTGCCATTTTACAGTAGCTGACAGCATATTTGGAAGTTGCCACCTAAATTTTTGGTATAGCTAACAAAGGCTTTGTGGTTGTTATTCTTACATTCATTGGCAATTTGCCTTTAGAAACTGGCCTTTGATTATTTTATGAGTGATCATTGTTTCTTCCTAATAATGATCAATGATGCCTTTCCTTTAGTGAAGTTTGCTCTATCGTGTGTTCGTTTCCTCCTTCTGTTGTATAGCTTATTTATGGGTGACGACCACCAGATTGGTTTCTTATTTTTGGAGGAGTGCATCTTGGTTTTACTTGGGATGTCTCGATCCATGCATCCCTGTAGATGCTCATAGAATGCACTTGTAAATGATTCAGCAGATTGTATAGTATTATCCTATACCAAGGAGGCTTTGGAACTTTCCACTTTGGTCTTGGGAAGTGTGCAGTTTGCTTTTGAAAATGTCTTCACAGTGGTTTCCTTGACTGAGGGGGGTGGGGGTGGGATGTGGATGTCCAGTGTGATTACTTTATGATCTGATATTACCAGCGAGGGGTTTATCTCTGTTTTGGAACACTGGTACCCCATGTTGGTGAGGATCAGTTCCAGTATGTTGTCACCTCTAGTGGGCATGGAGACCAGCTGTTCCAGGGCATTTGAGTTTTTAAACTCTAGGAAACATTGGGCAAAGGACGTTGTACATGAGTAATTCTCCCACTCAATGTTTGGGCAGTTGTAATCTCCTCATATAATGGTGTTTGATAGGGCCTTTATATTTTCCACTGTTCTCAGGAATACTGAGTGAGGTTCCTGAGACAAGGTAGGTGATCTGTAGCAGGCTACAATCTGATATGCAGCTTTGCCAAATGTTAGTTGCACTTGCATGGTCTCCAATGCCTCATGCTGTGCCACTAACCTGAAGGTGTGGGTATCCATAAGGTAAATGGATACACCCCTTCCTTTTGTATTTCACTCATGGTTTTGGGTCCAAAGTTCAGAGGGATTGTGAGTGTTTTACATGGAGCATGTCCAACAGCTCTGTGGTTGACATAGCTTTGTATGTTAGGCAAAGATCACCTCTGAGTAGGCGATATGCGAGAGAATACAGCTGGAATATTTTGAGATGGTCTGCGTATGGCATATATTTCAGGCCGCTAATGCTCTTTGTGAGGTATTGCTGCAGGCTTTCCAGTTGTTGTAGATGTCTTGTGAGGTACATAGCAAAAGGGGAGTTGTACTCTATTATGGATCTAGTGAGTGATGAGTAGAGGGGAACAATGTCCTCTTCTATTCTGCATGAGACACCTTTTGTGATGGTGACTATTGTGGGGATGTGACCCAAGGTCTCTTATCACACTTTCAGTGTTAAGTATACTACCGTCTATGTTGTAGTTCATGGCTACAGAGTTTTTACCAAAGGGGATGACAATGCACTTTTTGGCATTGAGCTTGAGGCCATGGCTTTGACACCAGGCATCTGTCTCAGTGAGGAACTTTTGTAGGTTGTCCACATCTTTAGTATTTACAATTATGGCTCCTAGTTTGCAGTCATCTGGAAACTTCATTAGCCACAGACCTTCCATGTTAAAGTTTACTTCAGGGAAGTAGATACAAAACAGGACAGGACCCAGGACTGAACCCAGTGGTACTGCACTCATCACTGGTCCAAAGTAATACTTGGAGACTGCTACTTTCACAGTGTGTGTTCTGTCAGTGAGCCAGTTGGCAACCCATCTTATGACATAGCAATTTATACCTAGTTTAGTGGGTTTATCTATAATTCCAGAGTGGGGGATGGTGTTGAAAGCCATGGCAAGATCTACATAGGCTGTGCGAACCACCTTACCCTTGTCTACAGTTCTGGTGGCTGCTTCAATGCCATCTATCAGGTTTAGGAGACATGATCTTCATTTTACAAACCCAACATGGTTGTGGTCCAGAGTTTGGAGATTACCAATGTCTTTTTTTATAAGTTGTATGATGATACATTCCATGGCCTTGCAGAGCAGGCTCATCAGGCTAATGGGGCGGTAGTTCCTGGGGTCCGCGGTGTCTCCACCCTTGTGTAGTGGAATAACCATTGCTGTGCACCATTCAGCAGGCATAAAGCCTGAGGTGAGGCTATGACTGAACATGGTACATTGGTGTGGTGCCTTTTCGTTCTGTAGTTTGTGTAGAACACAGCCTGGGACGTTATCTGGCCCCATGGATGCTGTGATACTGGCTTTGGAGAGTGCTTTTTATCTGTGCAGCCGTGATGACAGCAACTTTACAGCCTTCCATTATAGAGATGTGCTCTTTCACGGGTGAGAGGAGGGTAAAGTTAGCACTGATCCTATCTGCCAGGATGTTGGCAATATCAGTTGGGTCTGTATATTTAGTGCCATTGAGCTGTAACTCAGAGCAGATCTGAGTGCTGCCATGACATGGACCTGTCTGTTGGGCAGTGATCTCCTGAGTAGACAGTATGCAACAGAGTACAGATTGAGTTAAATTCAGTCTTGTCACATGGGACAACTGTTTGAGGACAGTAATCCTCTTGTTGAGGTACTTCAGTGGTCTTTCCAGCTGCTGAAGGTGCCTAGTCAGATTCATCGCAAGTGTGTTGTGGCACTCTCTGATGGGTCGGATGACTGATGAGTAGAGGGAACCTCCTTTGACCTACATGCAAAGACCTTGGCAGTTTGTGGGAACACATAGCATGATTTTCCGACCACTTTGTGAACGTGTTTCTGGAAGTAGAGATGACTATCCACATGCGTCTATAGATCCCTTATTATCACCTCCATATTTAGGGTGTTGGCACCTATGTGGTATTTGTATGACTGTAGCTGGAGGCCATAATTTTGACACCACATCTGTCTGACTGAGACCCTTTTTAAGGATGTCTCTGTTGTCCCAAACATCGACTATGACAACGTTTTTGCAGTCATCCACAAACTTTGCTAAACATAGCCCTCGTGTGTTTGACATTATTTCTGAAAAGTATACACCAGACAGGAGGGGACAACAGTTGTTACCAGCTTGTACAGGAGACCACAATTCTTACCTTGTGTGATCTATCTGTGCCCCAGTTGGCAATCCATCCGATGACATGCATATTTATGCACAGATTGTTGATTTTGTGGATACAACATGTGTCTAGGATGTTGGCAAAGGGCTTATCAAGGTCTATGTGGGACATGTGTAGCTCATTTCATTGATGTATGTCCTGGTTGACTGCCTTGAAAACAGTCTAGCAGGTTTGGGAACCATGATCTGCCCCTGACCAAACCAGAATTGGTAGGGTTGGGTGTTTGCAGGCTCCCAATAGCTTTGTTTATGAGTTCCATCATGATGGACACCATGGCCTTGCAGATCAGGCTTAACAGGCTTATAAGACAATAGTTCCCATGGTCTGTTGTGCACCAGCACTTGTGGAGTATGCTAAATGTTGCTGTAACACATTCAACAGTTTCATATCCTGTACAGAGGGTGAGGCTCAACAGACTATTCAGGTGCAGGGTCTGTTTGTTCTGGAGTTCACTTATGACACAGCTAGGGAAACAATATAATAGATGCTGGGCCAGATTCACGTAGGCTTGCACGGAGACTAAGAGTAGAGTAAGACTCCATGCAGCCAACATGTCTGCAGAGTGATCCAGGAACAGCCAGCAGGGGCATGCAAGAGAGCTCCTAAAACGACTCTTACACGAACAGGGTTAGGTTATGCAAATTATCTGATTTGCTGCCAAAAGCTATGCAAACGAGGTATATTTGCAATCCAGGAAACCCTAACCTGTCTGAGTAAGAGTAGTGTTATTTGTAGAAATGTACTCCGTTGTCAACTGAGTACCGTTCTGCGAATAACAAAACGGAGCCGTGACAGCTCCAAATAAAGGATGCATCCAGTTGAGGAAGCATGCCAATGGCCAGATTATGGCCACTGGCAATTTTTCCTGTTGCAAAATAAAAAAATATATATTTTTCTTTACCTCGATCTCCGAAGTTTAAGCATAGCGCAGCGCCGTTCAAAAGTGCAGTGCTCTAAAAACCATGAAAAAAATAAATAAAAGCCAAAAAGAGGTATTTTATTCAAAATATTCAACTGCCATGCAAGTGAATGGCAGGCTGAAGACAGCATGGCTACTGAGTAGAGGTTGCTAAGGGGGGAAGCTCAGTCTAAGAGATGTAACCAAGCATTAGTAGGCAATCCTTTGCAAATGAGGGTAAGGATAGTGAATCTCAATTTTACATGGCATATGAGCAAAGTCTGTGGAGTGTAAGAGTAGGATAAGGGGAGTATCAGAGTAGAAGATAGGTGACATCATGAGGGAGGTATGTATGAAAGAATGTAAGCTCATTGGAGCAGAGTGGCTTGTGTTTGCTGTCAGTTACTCATCACTGGAAGAGGCGTGTCAACAGGTATCCTAGCTAAAGTCAAGAAATTGAAGGTGTATGCCGTGGATAACACCAAAGTTTCTTGTAGAAGTGCCTGCAATGTGTTTGCATGTGGGTGCGCACCTATAAATCCGAGTAAGACTGTGTGCGCACATGTGAGCTGGTGTGCGCATGTTTGTGCTTGTTTGCACTGCACTGCCCCCTGTGGAAACAGAAAGGGAAAAGGAAGCACAACAAATAGTAGGAAGTTAACCAAGAAGAACTAGCAGAGCTAGCAGGTGAAAACAATCAGAATCAGGCAATTACACAGGCAGTACACCAGCACTTAAAACTCTGCAAACAACTTTCCACCATGTTTTCCTCAGAGACACTGCAACACTGCAGTAAACTAAGAGAAGTGAAAACTTAAAAAGCTTTACTGAGACATAGAAATGTTAGGGGCTGCCATTGCTGTTATAAGGCGACATATGCAACATGCTGAGGGTGGTGACAATGCAAATGCTGCTGAGCAACCCACAGTGAGGAGACAGAGAAGAGTGTACAGGCCCAGGGTAACTTACCAGGGGCTACATGAGCTGGAGATAGTGGAGTGCTATAGAGTGGACAGAAACCTCATGCAGCAAATTGTTGAGCTGTACAGGCCATGCCTCACACATGAACCAACAGAGGGGAACCCATTCCAGTGGAAAACAAGGTATGTGTTGCTTTAAGAATACTAGCAACAGGTACCTTCCAGAGACCAACTGCTGATATGATGGGGATTTCACAGGCATCAGCATCCAGGGTACTGCACCAGTTCCTGAATGCCATGTCAGCACATGTCTGTGATCATACGCTGAGTCAGAAACACGTAACTGGAACAGCAAAGCACAACAGCACAGCCCGTTAAAGCTAGTATCTCCAAATCAATCATTGTATCCACAAATAACGCCAACTGCTAAAATCTTCTTTATTGTGATGATAAAACAAACTTTGAACTGACATAAACCATAATCCACTAGTTTAGCGCTTTCATCTGCTCAGCACAGACTTCTTCAGAACTTGTGAATAAGACAAAAAACAACATTTAAAAAACTTTTTTGGCACCAATACTATAATCATCTCTTAAAGGAACATAGTATTCACTATAACAAAGGAAACATACTATTCTCAGTGCTGAAAAATGTGGATACTTAAAATATGGATGCTTAAAATAACATTTTGACTTTCTTTTCTGCTTGTACCTTTATACACTGCAACAGATTCAAACAATATCACCAGCTATTGATCATAAATATACAAAGCTTTAAAATTAATGATAGTACTTGAATTCTTAAAATCTCAATATAAAATGTTACTGGTGCTTAAATATATGAATGTAACATATATACATATATAAATATAAATATTAATATAAATATATAAAATATAAAATATAAATACATATGTATGAAATATTTAAATAAAATTAATATTTGCAACGATTTTGGTGTACTATGACTTATTTTATAAAAAACTGCAACTGCTAAAACATAACTTATGTATACCTGAATTACTATGTATAATTATGTGTTTTGGTAATATATTAATTGATTTATACTTAAGAGTCCAATACCAAAAAAGGTTTGATACTTATATATTCATTGATACCTGGACTCCTAGTAGAATCAGTGAGTATCTGCCATTTGCTTTCCTTACAGGCTAATCTTGTTTTCCAATCACCACCATATATGATGTCTTGCTCCTGATCTATGATAAAAAATAAAAAAGTGTGATTCTCCCCATATTCCTTGATGTGACGATATAACACATTTTTGCTATCTTTCTTCTGAATTCTGTAGTAATGTTCATAGATCCGCTTTTTTAGCTGCCTTTCTGTTTTGCCTATATAATAGGCTGAACATATCTGACATAAAGCTAAATACACTATGTGCTTACTACTGCAGTTTCCACCTATACTTCTAATAACTGTCCTATTTACATCACCCAGGCGGACATCTGCACTAGTATAAATATATTTGCATTGATTACATCTTTCACATCTCTTCGTTGTAATCTTCTCTTATTGTTTTCCTATCTTCTTGTAATTCCCTCCTTCTAACAATCTTTTGATGTTGGGACCCGTTTTGTAAACTATTCTGGGAAAACTACCCAAAAGAGTTTTGTGTGTATCCACTACTGTAATAACGTCCCAATATCTACTAATTATTTCCTTGATCACATTACTATATGGGGTATATGTGATGACACATACTCTATTCATGTTGTTTTGAGTGATATTACTTGTTTTATTAACTTCTGAAATTTTACCCAATATAGGTTGATACATATTTCCCCATTTGTTTACCACATATTTTATCGTGTCCTTAATCATTTTAATAGGATAAGCTCTATTTACAAATAAATCACTAATAAATTTCATTTCCATTTCCATTGATTCTTTGCTAGATGACATCCTTGCTCCTCGAATACATTGTCCTTTGACAATGTTTTTAAATATGTGGGGTGGATGTTCACTATTGTAAAACAAGTAATCATTCGAAAATGTACTTTTTTGATATACTCTAGATGAGAACCCATCCTTTGTTAAATTAATATATGAATCCAAATATGCAATACCTTGATTACTAATTTCATAGGTGAACTTAAGATAATATGTTGTTCCATTAATATAATCTATAAATTCTTTAACTTTGTCTTTTGAACTATTCCATAAAATAAATATATCATCGAGAAATCTAACATAGAAATTAATGTATGGATAATATCAACTTTTAGTAATAAACTCATTTTCCCAATCAGACATGACTAGGTTGGCAAAAATGGGTGCACAGGAGGCACCCATGGCTACCCCCTTACATTGTCTAAAATATTCTCCTTCAAATTGTAAAAAATTGTAATCAAGAACCAACCCCATCATGTCCATTATTAAATTAATTTTATCCTAACTCAATTGTTTGTACCGGCAATGGCAGAAGCAGGAGCTGACACGTCAGCTGTATCGAACAGCGAGGAGGTTCTTATCTTGAGGGCTGAAGTAGCCGATTTACAAAAAGACGTAAAGAAATTAATGGAAATGGTTCATTCCTTGTTGGATATTCCTAAGCAGAAAGAGAGCACAGGGTTTACATCTTCGTGTAAAGGATCACCGACGACATCTGGGAATCAGCGTAAAGAGCTAGTGGAGGTTGCGGACACTGGTAGTGACATTCCGAATGGACAAAACTGTCCCATAGACATGACTTCCAAAGATAGTGACAGTATTCTAACACCGGAGAAGGATTTCACCTTTGATTTTAGCCTATTCCACAGTCGAGTGGAAACAGATCATTGTGGGACAAAACAAAAGAATCCTGTTTCGCAAAAGACATATTCTGCTATGGCTAGAATGCATAATAATAGTGAAAAAGGTACTGTTTATAGTAAACATAATGCTCAATCCAAGCATATTATAACTGGACAAAAGTTTGATGACAACTATAAAAAAAGCAATGGTAGTGCATTTAAAAATACTCATACCAATAATGAAGCTATTGACAATTTCTTAAAGAATGAATATGTGTTTGAGAAAATACATGCCTCTGATATTAATAAAACTAGCTATAGCAGGTGTGGAATGGATTTAAAAAATATGATTTATAGTTTGGGTGATAAGTTAATACAAATTCAAAATGTCAAAGTAGATAATGCTTATTTATCACAATGTATAAAATTTAGGATTGTACCCAAGGGTTTAAGATTTTTTAAATTACCCATGGGTATGGAATATGATGAAAAAGTTATAAGTAAATTTAATAATCTTTTTGATGAAATGGGTTTTATGTATATAAGAGTTTTAATGGAATGTAATGAAGATAAATTAAGTACATTGATTGATGAAGTTGAAAATATTAATGAAATGATTTTACGACATGATGAATTTGAACAATGGAGTGAGTTATATCACAAACAATTTCATGTTGCTGATACTAAGGCTAAGGAAGTACATCTTAGAAAAAGTAAAAAGATTGATCGTGATATGGATTCATATAAAGCACACAAAGCCTATATTTGGCCACAGGACAGAAAAATACAGTTTAAGGAAAGACATACCAGCTTTAGTGAATGGAGGGGGAGATATAGGGAAGAGAATTGTCAAGGAGGCAGATTTCACCCCAGCTACAGGAAACCATACTATCAGGGGAACAGGAAATATTAATGAATACACCATCATTACCTGAGGGGGCTACTGATATCTATCATTATGAACAAGGGGAGTTGGCTCAGGAAAACCACTCGGTAATATTGAATAGTGATGAACAAACAGAACAAGACATTGTTATAGAGACCAGGCCATCCATCAGAGTATATAATGGTTTTAAGGTATTCAATTATACAGATTTACCCATCAAAGAAGAGATGTGCACACTATTAAGCAAGGGAATGAAATTTATACCATCCAATAAGTTTAATTTAGTGGATCATATTAAGGAGATAAAATTGTTTTGTAGAAGGCTTAATTTAGCACTACAATTTGATAATATCAATAATAATAACGGACAATACGTACATACAGAATTAAAGAGAAAAAGTACCTACATGCCAATAAGCAACAGTCAAGTTAGTGTTTTTGAAAAAATGGTTTGCAAGGATGTGTACTGTTTTAACAAAGAAATTCATGAAATGAAACGAAAGAAGAGATATTCGGGGGACAATATTACCATGGAAGAAAGAACATGTTTAAATGAAATTATTAATAACAAAGATATAAGAATCATGAAACCCGATAAAGGTGGGGGAGTGGTAATATTTTCAAGTCTATCTTACAAAGCTGAAATATACAAAATTTTATATGATACAGGTAATTATGAGACGGTTTCTATCAACCAAATTAATATAGGTTTTAAAAGAATAGACTTGACACTGGAGGAATATTTGATTGATAACCGAATTACTCATGAAGTATATACGTTTTTAAAAGTAGAGACCCCAGTTATGGCACGCATTGTGGGGATACCTAAAGTGCATAAGTCTGTGGAGAAACCTCCTTTTAGACCTATCATTTCTGGTTCCAAGTCGAAAACATTCAATATAGGAATGACGATTGATAGATGGACCAAACACATTTATAGCAATACTCCATTCATAATAAAATATTCTTGGGATTTTCTGAGGTGGTTAACCCCAGAGTTGTGGTCGGACCATTTAATATTAGTTACTATTGATGTATGTGACCTCTTTTCCAGTATACCCAAGGAGGAAGGAATTGAGAGGTTTGGAAATAGTATGAGGAAATATTCCCAATTGAGTTGGGATAAAATTAATTTAATAATGGGCATGATGGGGTTGGTTCTTGATTACAATTTTTTACAATTTGAAGGAGAATATTTTAGACAATGTAAGGGGGTAGCCATGGGTGCCTCCTGTGCAGCCATTTTTGCCAACCTAGTCATGTCTGATTGGGAAAATAAGTTTATTACTAAAAGTCAATATTATCCATACATTAATTTCTATGTTAGATTTCTCGATGATATATTTATTTTATGGAATGGTTCAAAAGACAAAGTTAAAAACATATTTAAATTGGAACAACATATATCTTAAGTTCACCTATGAAATTAGTAATCAAGGTATTGCATATTTGGATTCATATATTAATTTAACAAAGGATGGGTTCTCATCTAGAGTATATTGAAAAAGTACATTTTCGAATGATTACTTGTTTTACAATAGTGAACATCCACCCCACATATTTAAAAACATTGTCAAAGGACAATGTATTCGAGGAGCAAGGATGTCATCTAGCAAAGAATCAATGGAAATGGAAATGAAATTTATTAGTGATTTATTTGTAAATAGAGCTTATCCTATTAAAATGATTAAGGACACAATAAAATATGTGGTAAACAAATGGGGAAATATGTATCAACCTATATTGGGTAAAATTTCAGAAGTTAATAAAACAAGTAATATCACTCAGAACAACATGAAAAGAGTATGTGTCATCACATATACCCCATATAGTAATGTGATCAAGGAAATAATTAGTAGATATTGGGACGTTATTACAGTAGTGGATACACACAAAACTCTTTTGGGTAGTTTTCCCAGAATTGTTTACAAAACGGGTCCCAACATCAAAAGATTGTTAGAAGGAGGGAATTACAAGAAGATAGGAAAACAACAAGAGAAGATTACAATGAAGAGATGTGAAAGATGTAATCAATGCAAATATATTTATACTAGTGCAGATGTCCGCCTGGGTGATGTAAATAGGACAGTTATTAGAAGTATAGGTGGAAACTGCAGTAGTAAGCACATAGTGTATTCAGCCTATTATATAGGCAAAACAGAAAGGGAGCTAAAAAAGCGGATCTATGAACATTACTACAGAATTCAGAAGAAAGATAGCAAAAATGCGTTATATCGTCACATCAAGGAATATGGGGAGAATCACACTTTTTTATTTTTTATTATAGATCAGGAGCAAGACATCATATATGGTGGTGATTGGAAAACAAGATTAGCCTGTAAGGAAAGCAAATGGCAGATACTCACTGATTCTACTAGGAGTCCAGGTATCAATGAATATATAAGCATCAATCCTTTTTTGGTATTGGACTCTTAAGTATAAATCAATTAATATATTACCAAAACACATAATTATACATAGTAATTCAGGTATACATAAGTTATGTTTTAGCAGTTGCAGTTTTTTATAAAATAAGTCATAGTACACCAAAATCGTTGCAAATATTAATTTTATTTAAATATTTCATACATATGTATTTATATTTTATATTTTATATATTTATATTAATATTTATATTTATATATGTATATATGTTACATTCATATATTTAAGCACCAGTAACATTTTATACTGAGATTTTAAGAATTCAAGTACTATCATTAATTTTAAAGCTTTGTATATTTATGATCAATAGCTGGTGATATTGTTTGAATCTGTTGCAGTGCATAAAGGTACAAGCAGAAAAGAAAGTCAAAATGTTATTTTAAGCATCCATATTTTAAGTATCCACATTTTTCAGCACTGAGAATAGTATGTTTCCTTTGTTATAGTGAACACTATGTTCCTTTAAGAGATGATTATAGTATTGGCGCCAAAAAAGTTTTTTAAATGTTGTTTTTTGTCTTATTCACTAGTTCTGAAGAAGTCTGCGCTGAGCAGATGAAAGCTCTAAACTAGTGGATTATGGTTTATGTCAGTTCAAAGTTTGTTTTGTCATCACAATAAAGAAGATTTTAGCAGTTGGCGTTATTTGTGGATACAACGATTGATTTGGAGATACTAGCTTTAATGGGCTGTGCTGTTGTGCTTTGCTGTTCCAGTTACGTGTTTCTGACTCAGCGTTTGCCATAAACCGGTGTTTTGGTTTTATTCGTTAGCGATTTTCATTCCTTTATCAGATGTCTGTGATCATGTATATTTCCCCAATTCCCTTGAGGTATTGGCCAGCAATATGCATCTTTTCCAGCAAATAGCGGAATACCCTGAGGTAGTGGGTGCAATAGACTGCACGCACATATGCATCAAAGCACCAGCTGGTGAGCAGGGTAGGGACTACTTTAACCGCAAGGGCTTCCCCTCCATCAACTGCCAGGTCATATGTGATGCCCAGGGCATAATACTGAATGTGTGTGCTGGCTGCCCTGGAAGCTACCATGACTCTCATATCTGGCATCTGACACAGCTGTACCAGACATTTGCCAATGGGGACATCCCGCATGGTCACCTAGTGGGGGATGCTGGATATGCACTGGAGCTGTGGCTGATGACACCCATCAGAAATGCACACACACCTGAACAGAAATGCCATAATGAGGCACACGCACAAACACAAAATGTAATCAAGCATGTGTTTGGGCTGCTCAAGTCATGGTTCTGGTGCCTGGACACATCTGGTGGAGCCTTGCAGTACTCATCAACTACATGTACCCAAATTGTCATGGTTTGTGGTATGCTACATAATATGATCCTGTGAAAACAGCTGCAGCAGGAGCAGCATAAGGCCGGGCCAAACAGCGCCCCCACCATTGCCAAGGCTATCACAGGCAGAGCTCGACTCGGAGGAGGAACTACCTGAGCCTGCCCCAGTAGGCAGAAGGAGGCATGCCCAGTATGCTTTGGCCTTGGCAAAGAGGCAACACATAGAACATACACTGGCTCAGTAGGAACCCTGGAAATGATACCTCACTCTGACTCGCACATATAGTAAAAGGGATGCCTAACTTGACACTACCTATTTTCAAACATGTATAGGGAGTGTACTATGTGTAGCCAACATAGGCAGCCCTGCAGCACCACCTGAGGCATGATTGCCATGTTTTAAGCAATATAAAGCAGTGCTAAACAGCTTTTACCACTATTTAGTATATGTAAACAAAATTGCACATGCTAACTAGCACAACTTTGGGAAATGTTGAGCAATATTGGGCAACGTTCAGCAATGTTGGTTAATGTCGAGCAATGTTGGGCAAGTTCATTCAAAGTTGGGCATAGTTGAGCAAAAGTAGGTAAACATGTTCATATTTGCTTTACTGGTCCTTAAGCAGTCTAGTCTGTCCAGTATGAAAATATAAAGCATTGACATTCCTCGAACCCAGGATACTGTGCACTATAGTCACAGTACTGAACCACTAAACCATACCAGTATTTCACTGGTCAGCCTGCATGAAGAAATGTTGATAAGTCTATGCAAAATGTCTCATGGAAACCCTGCAGGCACAACATAATCCCTGTAGAGTTATGACACAAAGGTGAGCCCTGCAGTAAAAATGCAACTTGATTTTCAACACACATATAGTATAAATGTTAATATTGGGCGTGTTCACATACGTCAACAAATGTAGTGGACTTCAGACAGCAACATACTGAAAGGTCACACTGGGCATGCTCACACACTTAGGCCATGTCTGAGTACAGCAGTGGGCCACACATGTCTGGCATTTGCATGTGTTAACCCAGAAACCTCTCACTATTCACAAATCCTGCCTTGTGCACACAGCTATATGATAACAGACACATATATACTATATTGGAACCCTGTCATAATCAAATATGTACTACAGATACTTAGGTTGTTCATAGAAAGTGGAAAAGCAAAGAAGATAAAAAACCTGCAATCAGTATCATCAATAAACAATGTGGACTCCAAACATTATCCAATCCAGGTTACGGAAAGAATATCTGTGAAGGAGTCCATACAGAACCATGACGCTTCCTTCAGCTATGTCATAAATAGCAATGTACACTCATATATGTCCTGAGTCAGGGCCAACTGTTAATGACTGACAATGCCAACATCCTGTCAGACAGGCCCATACATACATACCCACCTCCCACTGACAAAAGGCCCTATCATCATACCAGGAGATATCACATGTAGAATGGGTAAACAGCTCATTCCAAAGCTGAAAACATGGCATCAATTGGATTACATTGTTTCCCTATATGTGTCATAAGTGAACTGCAGAACAAACAGACCCTGCACCTGAACAGTCTGTTGAGCCTCACCCTCTTTACAGGATATGAAACTGTTGAATGGGTTACAGCAACATATGGCACACTCCACAAGTGATGGTGCACAACAGACCATGGGAACTATAGTCTTATAAGCCTATGAAGTCTAATTTGCAAGGCCATGGAGTCCATCATGATTGAAGTCATAAACAGAGCTATTGGAAGCCTACAAACACACAACCCTACCAACTTTGGTTTGGTCATGGGCAGATCATGGTTCCCAAACCTGCTAGATTGTTTGCAAGGCAGCCACCCAGGATATACATCAATGAAATGAGCTACACATGTCCCACATAGACTTTAAATAGCCCTTTTCCAACATCCCAGACACATGTCGTATCCACAAAATCAACAACCTGTGCATAAATATGTATTGTCATCTGATGGATGGGCCACAGATAGATCACACAAGGTAAGAATTGTGGAGTCCTGTTTAAGCTGGTAGCACCTGCTGTCCCCCATGGCTCAGTCCTGGGATTGCATAAAACAAAGTGCACACATATTCCATGTCTAGTCTGATGATGTCAGCATCCTACAAATATAGCAGGGGAAATTAAAACACCAAGTAAAGCATATAGCATGTCATGTTAATGTGTATTTTTTTAGTATCATAACATAATTAGGTAGGGGTTTGAATCCTACAATTGCTGAGTGTGTGTGCGTGTTGGGGGGGTGTATGTTTGTGTGTGATTTCCTTTGAGAGGAGTGCCCTTTTTGTAGACTAGGAAAACACCTTAAAAGTGGTATATTCCTCTTTGGCAAGTCTGATGATGTCAGCATCCCACAAATATAGCAGTGGAAATGAAAACTCCCAGTAAAGCATATACTGTGTTGTGTTAATGCATATTTCTCTAGTATCATAACATAGGCAGGGGTTTGAATCTTGCTGAGTGTGTGTGTGGTGGGGGGTGTATGTTTGTGTGTGACTTCCTTTCAGAAGAGTGCCCATTTTGGAGACTAGGAAAGCACCTTTAAAGTGGTATATTCCTCTTTGGCAAGTCTGATGATGTCAACATCCTACAAATATAGCAGTGGAAATGCAAACTCCCAGTAAAGCATATAGCGTGTCATGTTAATGCGTATTTCCCTAGTATCATAACATAATTAGGTAGGTGTTTGAATCCTGCAATTGCTGAGTGTGTGAGTTTGTGACACTGTTGGTCAATGTGTTGTGGGTTTTACTAATGTATGACATATCAGTATAACAGCAGTATGTGCATTGCAGACTGCAGGTATTTGTGTGGCAAATACATATATGTACATGTGACCTCAATTAGTTCATAGGTGTGAAGCCTGCTTTCTACATGAATACATCTGTTACCTTTGACAGATTGTGCTGCTGCTTCTCAGACCTTAGGTCACATATGTATGTTTGTGACAAGACCAGCCACTGTAGTGATCTGTGGCCTAGGTCATCTGTGTCACACACACCCATGACAGTTTCTATAGAATAGTGTGAGTGAGAGTTCATGCCTGGGGTATATTTCAGACATGTTCAAACACAACAAAGTCTGTCAATAATGGACATTCATTATAGACGTACAACAACTTTGTGGATATACATACAGACCCCTTATTGCTTATGTAATACACCGAGGGACTTCAGAATACCTTTGGAAATGTGAATACCAAACGACAGATGACATAACACTTGGCTGTATGTACACATCGGTACCCTTTCTAGATGTTGGGGGCTACTACCTATGTAGTACTGTTGGGATACTATGTTTAGTAAATTTTGATTGCAATGCTATAGTTGGCTTATAGCTTTACAGCATGGGTTGGACAACAGGTATCTGTCTGTATGATACCCTTGTGGAGGATAAGTGTCTCATCTGGAGAATGTATTGTAGGCCACTGTATGCATTTCCAGATGTGGACAGACATATCTCTAGTGTGTTTGCTTGTACCTAAGAGGGCTACATGCCAAACAGGAGTGGTCCCAGGAATGGGTGGCGGTCAATACCACTTGTTACTGGTATAGTATAGTATAGTACCGGAAGGATCCAAGTGCTACTGAGTTTCCTACATCTGTGTGTCAGTTGTCAAGACATCATCTAATGATTGGTTATAGTCAGGCTGTTGAGGTTGTGTATACTACCAGAATGCAAACCAATGACAGATAGTAACAGTATCACCCACAGCATAGTGTCAAACCATGTCATACACACATGTGTACCCAAGTTAAAACATATGTGTAGTAAAATGCATACTGGCCACCAATAGAAACTATGAAGTGTTAACACTGTGTAATACAGGGCATGTCACCCTTCCCATCTGTCCAATACGCACATACATGCAGACAGTGCACCTCCACCATGCTCACAAATGTACACCTGCAAATCTGTACTGCACACATCACACACATACTGTCCACTCACCAACACATGCTGCCAAAACTACACACATCAGCCAAGTGGCACATGGGCGGACAATACATTTTTGGGATTAACACTGGTGTAAACAATACTACATTGATAATCATAGTTATAATGCATCATGCCTGCTCATATATACCTACAAGGATATCATTACACTTTACTGTTGACAACATGCTAACATTGCTATACTGCTATAAAGTCACCCTGTGCATCAGCACCATGTTAGCCTGTTCCTGCATCAATGTTACAGATGACAGGAGGTGGCACAGTTTCATCATATGCACAGGGTGTGTTGTTGGTTTGCCAGAGCCTGACATTGACCCATCCAATTGACATGTATGTGTGCGTGTGTGTGTGAGGTACAACAGTACAGCATGGGTCAATGTTGATGTAATGTTTGTGTGTATGTGTTAGCCCTAGGTGTTTGGTTTATGTGTGTGTGCCTGCATGCACACAGTTCCACCATGTGGCTGCCATATACAGAAGGTTGTGGGACAGCCACAGACTGTACCTGCCAGGCTGTACAGATCACTGTTTCTGGCCACAGACACAGTACCTGTGCCTGGCAGGGGTGCCACAGACAGTATCAAGTACTAAGCCAGACTGGGTACTATCATCAGAGGCAGAGGGATGTCGACTGGACTCATGTCCCAGCTGGGACTGGCCAGAGCCACGTGCACATGGTCTTCTATGATGGTCTATTGACAGCCGAGCCCCAACATTGCTGGATCTGGTACTGCCACTACGGGAGCGGCTGTGACTTGTATGTCATCCGCGATGACTGTCAGCCGATGATGTTGCTGGCATACATCCACATCGACGTCTCAGTCATCCTGCACTGTACTGGTACATGGACATGACAGTGCCGAGGACATCTAATGTCTCCCCACAAAGTCTATCAATGGCCTCAGTGTAATTACGGATGGCATCGGCAAGGTCACGGATACTGTCATTGATAGCGGAGTTATGGGCCCTCTGCACCCTTAGACTCTGTCTGGTGTACCATTCCATACGTGCCTGTGCCTGCATTACAGCCTGGAACATACCTGAGGTTGAAAGACCTGTGGGGGCATGTCTGCCAGGGGCATTATGACCAGCAGTGCTCCCACGAGAACCCCTGGACATCTGCCTATGTGGCACTGTTCCAGGAATCTGGGTATGGCTGCTGTGAGGGGATGCATATGCCATAGATACCACACTATCCTGGTCAATGCCTACTGTATGCTGTCCCTCAGCTAAGGCCATTGGTGATGAGGGATGTATTGGTAGTATGAATGTGTGCATAGATGGGGTGGAAAGCTGTGTACTGCTGATTGGCGGCCCAACGGCAGACCCTGTCAAAACTGCCTGTGCCACAACACATATATCATCATTTCTACTATTTGTGGCAGTGACTTCAGGTTCCCTGCTGCACTCAACCAACACAACCACAGCAACTGTCAGAGGAAGACAGGAAACACACTTTACCATCTGTACATGTTACCATACATGCACACATGCACACATGAACACATGCACACATGCAAACATCCATACATGAACACATGAACACATGCACACATGAACACATGAACACATGCACACATGCACACATGAACACATGCACGCATGCACACATGCACACATGAACACATGCACACATGCACACATGAACACATGCACACATGCACACATGCACACATGAACACATGAACTCAAATACACTACTCACTAAAGTAGACACACACACACACACACACACACACACACACACACACACACACACACACACACACACACACACACCAACAGCAATCCAGAACATACTCATTAGTGGTTGATGGTGGAGTACAGTATCACAAGCCAAGGAGTCCAATCACACATGTCAGCATACAGGAAGTGTGTTGCTCAACAGCATGCAGTGCGTGTGTAGAGACTCCTTGTTAATAACAGTATATATGCCTTTGATGCATGTGTATTGTTCAATGATTGACCTCACCCTGGAACACAATGTGTACATGGACACAACATTGCTGTGCAAGTATTAAATGCTTTTCATCATTATGTGCACCATCACTCACAGGTATACATACCATGGCTGGATGCACACAACTGTCAGGTGTATAGCAATGACTGCTATGTGTAGTACTGTAGTTACTGTAACTGGATGTAGTGTAGTACCATGAGCCATCATCAGGCAGCATCATGTGGTCACTAAAGGCCACTAATGCGTGCCACACTGGCAACTATCTTGCTGTACCTGAACTGCAGCACTGTGGCTACATTAACCATTTCACAGGCAGTTGCTACATGGGTATGTAAGGTTTTCAATAGGGAGCATTGCCTAACATGAATGTGTTATGTGTTGAAGAGTGTCACACCGCCCCATGATAGGCCTCTACTCCTCAGGTATTGTATGTGTGCTGTGTGGATGACATTTGGGATACCGGAGTCTGACCTTACAGCAGGTGTCTAAATACACCATGTGTATCATATTAACACGTACTGCATATGACAAAGTGGTGTATGTTGTGTGCGTGTGTATTGACTCTGCCTATACAATGTCCACTACAGTGTACCACAATTGTTTGGGATGCTCTGTGTATTGCATGTGTTTGAGGCAGCTACTCATGTTACTGGGATGTGCATAGTCCCACAGAAAGCATGCAGAGCATGCATTATGTGTAGGTGTTTTACATGTGTATATGGCCTACAACTCACTTATGACATGCACATGTTATTTGCTATATTAAATGTAGAGCACTCACCAGCATGGGTCTGCTGTCTTGCTGTCACACCAGAGGGACCTACAAGGATATGAGACAGTTTATCAGTGTCAACAACTATGGCATTGCTGCTTTGAGTTTGCAATTTTATAGTAGTACAACGGTTGACAGTCACAGGCATACAGATCATGTTCCAAATTATCAGTATTGCACAACAACAGGCTCCACATCTTCTAAATACACAGTACACATCTGACATATGCATGTTCTAACAATCAAGCTAGCAGTAGTCTACAGATATGCCATGTTACCTGCACACTCCGAGTCAACTTCCTGGGTGACTCCAGCCTCCATGATGACACATGTCTGTTGTAGTGGTTGGCCAGGAGACACCATGCTGAGGAGCAGCTCTTCCACTCTGGTGAGGGGTGGATGTAATGCTGCACCACCACCTGTGCCAAGCTTTTGTCTGTGGACATTGAAGGCATGCTGCCGGACATGTCTAATTAAATCACTGCAGTGATGGCATACCTGCTCATAAGTCCAGTTATGCATACCTACATCATTAACCCAATGGACAACATCTTGCCACAGTGCAGTGTGCTCCTGCTGGTCCTGGCTGGTTCTGGAGAACAGCAGGGTGTGATGTTGTACTAGGGTGGATATTATGATTTCCTCCTCTTCAGGGGAATACGCAGGGTTGCGATGGTGAGACATGTCCCTGGAAGACAATAAAACAATAATTGCGAGCAAGTCATGTGGCACACTTAACATTCTAAAGTACAGATATCAATACAATGCCATATATAGCAACCTATAGGCTGTCAGTAGATACACACTTTTAATACCACATATCAGTGCTCAGCCCACAACTGCCTGACAGTGCCTGGCACATTCTATGTATTAAACCATGTTCTGCACAGCAACACAGTGAAACCAGTATGTAATACTATACAACAGTACATGGTACACTGTATGTAACACAATGCACCACCTAGCCACAGGAGGTTTATATGAAGCTAATGCATACAGAAATATGTCATCCATTGAAATGATTGTAAAGTACAGTTACAGTACTACCAGTACACCACACTACTTGTTGATATCAAACCTCTAAGTAACATATGTGCACATTCATCAATATAGGTGGCATACTGCTGTACTACACTATACATGTTGCTAGATATGCACCTATATCCTGCAACACACATACGACCGAGGCCATGTTACAGGCATACCCACACACACCTCAGACATACCTACAAGACACAAAGGTATGGCAACCCAGATGAGCTTTACCTGTGTACCATACAGTACTATGTGTCAGCACTTACAAAACCTTATGCGTGAGGTATGTAATGTGTGAGGACTACAGATAACAAACAAAACAGTGTTTCCAAGCAATGTGGATATACACCGTACTGTGCTGTTTAGGCCTACAGCTTCAGGTAGTACTACAGCTCATACGGGATTTGTATTCACTAGTGTTAGCAATCAATAAGCATACGTGTACTGCTTTAGCCTATAATGGCACACTCCAGTCAACACCATGGGACTATGTCACACTGTATGCCATACTGCTTTTGCTGCCTAGCAATAGCATATATATCTTTTGCGGGGATCAGAGCTAGAACACTACATACCATAATATAAACAGTTTCCCACTAGGCTATCACACATATACACAACGTTGACACATTCACCTACACATACACCATCACACTCAGTCAACCTCACATAGCAATTAATGCAACAAGAACATGCGTGTGTGTATCAGGTCCTAGGTAGCTAATAGGCTATTAGCAGTAGAGCCTATAGATGCCTAGCCATATGGTACCCTGCCCTTCAACACCCATGTAATTTAAGGTCATGTGCCCCTGTCATGCAGAGCCACAGAGGTGATTCCCGGGTTGTATTTCCTATCTCACATTCATTCTTCATGATTATTCATGATGATTGCTAATGAAACCTTTCTTTGCTATTGATAAGTAGTTAGTTCCAAAGTATGGTATGTGCCTGAGATGAGAATGTACCACTCCAGCATGTTTTGCTTTTTGACGTTACAAGGTTTAGATCAGTACAGTGTGTAGCTTGTAGGGATTTTGATCTGTTTACATGGAGCATGTCCAACACCTGTGGGTTTGGCATAGCTTTGTATGTTAGGCAGAGGTTGCCTCTGGGTAGGTGGTATGTGACACAGTGTAGCTGTGGTTTTGTAAGACAGTCTGCATAGGGCATCTGTTTGAGTCTGGTAATACTCTTTGTGAGGTATGTGCCTGGCGTCTACAGTTGCTGTAGATGTCTTCTGAGGTACATACCAAAAGGGCCATTGTACTCTATGATGGGTTTTATGACTGATGCGTAGAGTGGAACACTGACCTCATTTTCCATGGATGACCCACCTTTTCTGATGACATGTGGACCGTACACAGTTTACATGACTAGTGTGGCACTGTGATTATCAAAAGGGACACTACTGTCCACCTGTGTCCCGTGGTCTCTTTTCACAATTTTGGTGTTGAGTAGACTACCACCTATGTGGTAGTTCATGGGTACAAGGTTTTTAACAAAAGGGATGGCAATACATTTACAACATTGAGCTTGAGCGTACATATAAACATCCATTGGTGTACATATAGATGTACATATAGGCACATATACAGTCCACCTTTCATGGTGGGAATATCAATTATGCAAAGGTTGAGAGGGATACAGTTATGTAATAATATTGCACAGTCTTGTGCAGAATGCATTGAAGGTATTCTCAGCCCATGTATCTTTAGCGGGACTCCATGTCTGGAAGACTAAAAACCTAACAAATCATACCCACAGCATTTAAACACCACATGTCATATACCAGCACTGTATGCTGTCTTGTTTGCCACACACTACAACAACATAAAAATATACACATAACAACCTTCACCAACATATATATGTCCACCCTTCACAAACAGTTGCAGTATGTCCCTTGCTCTATGCACATGTTAAGATGCTAATATATCTGACACATAAATATCTCTTCATATGTGTGTGCCATACAAACACAAGGTCCACACTGTTGTAAGTCCATAGACCTCACGGATGACCTATTGGGCCTTGCTACAACATGAACAGTTGTCACATGTGTGCATAACAGTAATATTACAGGGATTATTTATAGCTGCTAATGCTACATTACTATACTAGCCTGGTACAGCAGTTGCCAATGCTAAGCTACACATTATATGACTATCATGCATGTGTTACTCTGTCACATCCAGGTTTATATAGCTGTTTGCACTACTCCCCCAAACAACCATAATACACAGTACTGTACAGAACATAGATAACATGATCAAATGTTTGACATTTAATGCTGAGCTACATATGTCACAGTTATGTCCCACTGTACACAGCTACACACTAATTTGTCCATGGCAGTAGTTATTCATGGCATCAGTGCATACATACCTACTGCTGCTACATATGCATGTTTCAAAGTATGTACAGTACTCTTCATAAACATCTACTACTTGCCGGTAACCACATATCTGTTACATACCTTTTTGTCACTTTCTGGTCCGTCTGTGTATGTTTTGACATTTTTTTTGGGTATTAATTAAGTAAAGTTTGCTTTTACTTAATTTTTTTGTTATTAAATAGTTTTTTTTATTTACTTAATTAATATTTTTGGTTAGTAATTCAGTAAATTTGTTTTACTTAATTAAATTTTTGTTTTATTAAGTAATAATTATTTTTACTCCTCTCCAGGTTTACAGATGCTATAACACGTACAATGTAATGATTGTATGTGGGGATAGCAAGTACAGTCTGCTTTTATAGGTATCTGCACATGTGAAGCCCTCTGCACCAATTGGTGTCCATCATTTGGTAAATGCATACAGCCTGCTGTGTGGTAATTGCAGTACTCACTGTCATAGCAACCCAATGCTATAAATTGCTAAGTTATGTAAGCATAGTCCTTTCAGATTTCCAGAGTGGGGCCCATGCTTGTTTGCTGTGGAGACTGTTGTGTAAGTCAGAAGGTTGGTGTACTTCTTATATCTGAAGCTAGAGGTGTAGACAGTGATGTACATGTTGTACTCAGACCTGACTGTTGCCACTTCCATTACAGAACTATCAGTGTAGAGTTTAACTCACCCCTACAAATGCTTACAAAAGATATATGTGAGTATGTAGTTTCTTTTCTACTTATATAATTAACTGCCATACAAAAGTAGTTATTGAGAAGTATTCTTTTGGCACATGAACTATTTGTGAACTGTTATACTGTGCATATTAATGTACTTACTTCTACAGGGTTTGTGTTTTTTATTGTTGACATTAGCACACACAGGATTCTCAGGAAAACTGGACAATTCCAGTACTGAGTATGCCTACCTATATCCTTGGTAGACCCTAAACACACACATATATTTAAAATTTTTGGGGGGGGGGGTGCAGACATACAAAGAGCATTATGTATTACTGCGTGAATGTTATCTTATTGGACTTAAAGGATTGGTGTGTATCTGTTAGTTTATCAAGGCAGGTGGTCTGTCTGCATAGTTCCCAACTGTGAACCTATCCAGATGGTAGCCTGATGTTAGCCTGTTATTCTTTGTCTGTGCAACCCACAGGTGTTTTCAGCACTGGTACAATGGGATTGTTACAGTCAGTTGCTACCAGTACATGGCTACATCCTTTGGTATTTCTGTGTTGTACTCCTACATACGGGTATGCTTGTGGGAGTCCTCCCAAAGCTATTTGCAGAGTGTATAACAGCAAAAAAGCTGATATGCCTGTGTGTTTGTGCCTCTGCCAGGCCTATGAAACACTCAGACACATATTTGCATGGGGTCAAGGATAGGTAGTTAAAAGTGAGGTACACCTTCCAAATAATAGAGACAGTAAGTGTAGACTTGAGTGAAGCAGTGCATATGGATTAGTACACCTTTTATGAAGTACAAGCGGTGTCTACTGTTATTATTGTCATTATTCATTGTGTAATACCCCACCTTTCTGACTAACGTCAGTACTTTTCAGAGGGATTCAGAGGGACACAGCTAAAATATGTTTCACAATCAGGGGCATCCCTGAAAAGTAGTCACAGTCAGGAAGTATGGCTTCTGCCCTAATCAGATATGCCAGTGTTTGTCCTGCTATGATGCTGTGTGGAGGTTGTAAAGTGCCTCTATAACATTATTTGCTGCTAGAATGGCTGCTTCTCTTATCTCAGCCATGTAATGCAATTCCACAACAATTGCTGGTAAAGATCCACAGAACAAGCTTTGTATTATGGCCTTCCTATTTTCCTTTACATTCACTCATTGTATTGAATGATATATTTATTTCAGTACCAAGTTATTGTATATCTGCTGTGGCTTAGTGGTACTTCATGCAGTCTAGTGTGCCCAAGGTCTTGGGTTCGAGACTAACTGAGGTATTTTATTTCGCTGCTGAGCAGAACAAGGGCCCTGACATACAGAGTGACTAAGGCACTTTTAAGCAGTTGTAAGCGGGTTTTTGCTAGTTTGCACGACACTTAACGATGCTTAGCTAAGCGCACATATGCGCACACTCACTCAAACCTGCTAACTACTGCTTAAAAGTGCTTACTCCCACTAACCCCCACGCTAATTTCTTTGAAAGAAAAGAAAATGGGGAGATAGGAAAGTGGTGAAAAAGGGAGCACAAAGAGGGAAAGACAGTAGGGAAACCAGCTCGGGATGTGCAGGACTGGTGTAGGGAAGGTCCATAGCTGCCCATTTCTTTACCAGCAACAGCTGTGCATATGTTAGATATTTGGAGTGAAATTTGAAACCTTCCACCCCTGAGAGAGGGGTGAGGACAACAAAGTATGTTGTACTGCCAATTATAATTATCAGTTTACATGTCCTGCGAACATGTGTGCGAAATGTGCAGCTATGTATGGGGCATAATTTTTTTGTGGGAACAGATTGCCTTTTTTTTTTTTCAAGTGAGAGTGGAATGTGAGGTAGAGGAAGTAGGTATATTTGGGGAGGTAGGTTGGGGAGGTAAACAGACAAGACAAACAAGATGCATACAGGGGTGGAGTATGACATATGGGGTGGGTGAACACAATTGACGGGGACGTATGTTTGGAAATCGCAAGCCCATGAGCCCATAGATGGTAACAGTGGAACTGAGATCCCCACCCATGGGCAGTCACCACTACACCTTCACAGCCCCAAGGGTGGCTGTGCTGGGGGCTGCGTAGGATGGGCAGGCTCACCCATTAGATGCGCCACTCTCGCCTCGAGCTGGCGTAGGGGATCAGCTACTGAACGCTGGATCTCCCTATGCACCACAACCCAGACCCTTTGGAGGGTGACAGGTGGCCCTTCTCCACCAACACTTGCATGGGGGGATGAGCCCCATCCCCTGCAGTGTTTCCACCAGAAGGTGGCACAGGACCAATGGAGGAGGGGAGCCCGGGCTGGGCACCAGACCTGCTGGTGCCAGGTGCAATCACCAGCTGAGGAGGGACAGGTGGGTCCGCTGGGACTGGCCTTCCCATACGTTCTGTGATTAGATGTATTTAATTACAACATAGACAACAGCATTCCAAATTAGTTGTAACAGCATGCAGTAATATTCCCATTAACCCAACACACCAGAGTTTCAACAGTTGAACAGCAAGCATAACACATGAATATATTGAACGACAGTGGACATTTCAACAGTATGCAGGGATGATTGGTGGCAGGCCACCAAGATTGTGGTGTTTGGACAGGGCACATGCATCAAAGTAAATGCAGATATTTATAGAACAATAGGACATATGTCCCAACAAATGTTTTGAGATTAGACATACCCATTGAGGTGTGGAATTGCATTGTTTATGCACATACAGTAGGGTGTAAAAAGAAACCTCCATTAACATCTTTTTAGTCTACACTACATTCCTATTGACTGCAGGTGTATATCCCCTACATGTATTATTACACTAGGCAACATGCATTAGGTTGTGTAATGGGTTTGGCTAGTTCATTATATACCTGACCTATATCTGACATACTAACTGTCCAAGATGCAGATGTTACTGCTACATAGTTATATATTTTATTTATATTTATATATCTACATATCTGGATGTGTTCACATGACATTTTCAGTTAAATTTCTACAGAACCCCACATTTCATGTAGCACACTCACATTTCTGGGGAACACATTAACAAGCTACTCTTGTGCCAGAATTACCTATGCATGCCAGCCATTAACCAACTGTTGAGGACTGTATATATGCTTCACAGCTGCTGGCACTTCCTTCATCCACTTTATATGGGACTGCCCAACTGTGGGTTAACAGCACTTAATACAACAGTACTATTTATATAATGCAGGGGTACAACAACATTTCAAAGTAAGTGACACAGACACACTCCAAGTATTATACCTTTATTAATTACATTACACACTTTTCTACAGGCTCTCTCCTTTATTTGATATTACAGTGCATATGGAAGACTTATTCAAGACATATTATACCTTAATTAATAGGTTACAACACTCTTTTTCAGGCTTGCTCACTTATTTTATATGACAGTACATGCAGAGATATTATTCCGGACTTATTTTACTTTTATCAATGGGTTACTACACTCTTTTTCTGGCTCTCTGACTTATTTTATATAACAGTACATGCAGAGGAATTATTCAGGGCATTTTATGGCTGTATTATTGGGCTACAACATTTTTTTTCTGTCTCTCTCACATATTTTATATAACAATACATGCAGAATAATTACTAACCTGCCTGGTGGTGCAGACTTAGCAGCATAGGACATGGGCACCTGCAGCTATGAGGTAAATGAAGGGATATTGAGACATACCTATCCATTATATAGAATAAATTAGCATGTCTTACATACTGCATTCCATGGCTACCTACTCAGTAGTGGGGCATCTTGCATGTCACGAGCCTCCTGTATCCATTGGTTCAGTAGGTTCTGCTTCTGTCTCTTCAGGTCTGCATGGTGGTGACAGACCTGCTCACCAGTCCAAGGGATGCCTCTGGCACTGGTGAAATCATGAGCTAACCGGTTCCAAGCCCCTGCTTTGTACTCCGTCCCTTGGAAATGGCCCTGCAGGAGTCTTGACTCATGACGGTGGACAAGGAGCCAAACCATGTATTTTGACTCCTCGATGCCCAGCGTTGGGCTCAAAAGCGAGTAGCCTCTCCAGCACCAGCCATTCTAACTGGAGATGAGAGCTACAATCAGTTATGGTGAGTATTCCTGCCTATGGAGCTTAAATATGCCGCATTTCCCGCACTTTTTTGTGATTGACCATTTTTGAAAATTCTCGGCTGACTGCAGACCTGCTTAGCAATGGTTAATCTACCATTTATAAGTATATGTATGTTAGCAGTGACTGTTTATCCTAAGCTGTCATGGTTTAGTGGTTCAGTAATTGGATTGTGGTGCACAGTGTCCCGGGTTCGAACCTTGTCATTGCTTTTTATTTTACTACTGTTCAGACAGGATAGAGGGTGTGGCTGTGTTTAGGTAACTTTGCTCTACATTGCTCCACGTTGCCATACGGTGCATTGGTTAGCGCGGTGCACAGCTCCGCGCAAACCTATTGAGCTGGATAAAGCGCTGCTTAACTACGGGCAACTATATTGCGCTGGGTAAAGCGCTGCTTAACTACGGACAACCATATAGCGCTGGGTAAAGCACTGCTTAGCTATGGACAATTATATGTCAAGATCCTTCTTATATTTATATATGTAACTATATCTATCTATATATATATATATATATATATATATATATATATATATATATATATATATATATATATATATATATATATCTATATACATTTTGTTCACCGATACATAGGCCATTTCAATGCTTTTTAGTAAAATTTTATTCATATATGTCAGGAATTATTTCATATATTAATTTAAAACATAAAATAGAAAGGGGAGTGGTGAGACTCAAACGGTGACTGCCTCCTCTTTGTGCGAGGGTTCTACCACTACGCTATTGCTATTTGGCTTAATTTGCATAAACATTTCTTATTATGCTCTTCAATGTTGAAATTGCTAACTGCAGCTAAGCAATGGGCACACCCGCGCAAACACTCGCAAATACGGGCAGCTATATCGGGAATTATAACAAAAAAATTAAAAGTTTTACATTTTATAACTGTACTGGAGGTTTACAATGTGAGGGTGTGTAGTGTTGAGTATGTAGACATTTGAGCGGACCCGCTCATGTATGTTGACATTTCACAATTCAGACACTTGCAGAGACGTGGACCTTTGAACTGCTCGGCTGTCAGGTACGCCCCCTGCCTTCCTGCACAGTCCGTGTTAGACTTGGAGTGGAGTCAGCATGCCCTCATGAATATGCATGGCAGGCTGATGTCATACCGTTCAACTGCAGTTTCCGAGTAGGACTTATTTAGTCTTAAACGGAGGATTTGTGAATCCTGTGGGGTGTGTTTTCAGGTTTGGAAGGAGCTGTTTACACATTCTGTATGTGATATCTGTGCTTTCACAATCTCCAGGTATGATGATAGGGCCTTTTGTCAGTGAGAGGGGGGTTTGTATGTATGAGCCTGTCTGACAGGATGTTGGCCATGTCAGTCATGTACAGTTTGTACTGACTCAGGACATATATGAGTGTACATTGCTATTTATGACATAGCGGAAGGAAGCGTCATGGTTGTCTATGGACTCCTTCACAGATTCTTTTGTCAGACCATGGATTGGATAATGTTTGGAGTGCAAATTGTTTATTGATGATACTGAATTGCAGGTTTATTGATCTTTTTTGCTTTTTCACTTTCTGTGAACAACTTAAGTACTTGTGGTACATAGTTTGATTATGGCAGGGTTCCAATATATTATATGTGTCTGTTTTCATATAACTGTGTGCACAAGGCAGGATTGGTGAATAGTGACAGGTTCCTGGGGTAAAACATGCAACTGCCAGATATGTGTGGCCCACTGCTGTACTCAGACATGGCCTAAGTGTGTGAGCATGCCCAGTATGAAATTTCAGTATGTTGCTGACTGAAATCCACTACATTTGTTGAAGTGTGTGAGCACACCTGGTATAGACATTTATACTATATGTGTGTGGAAAATCAAGTTGTATTTTTACTGCAGGGCTCACCTTTGTGTCATAAATCAACAGGGATCATGCTGTGCCTGCAGGGCTTCCATGAGACACTTTGCATAGACTTATCAACATTTCTACATACAGGGGGGACATCAATACTTTTTACATTTCTACCCGAGGGCACACCTGATTGTTACTGTGGGTGTACATAGGATGAGGGGTTCACCTGACACTTATACACATTTGCTAGGCCTGCACTGCTATGTAAGGTACACCCTTTCTGTCATACTGGCTTGAGGCATACTACTGTACTACAGATCCAATGTCACATATATTAGATTGTGACTTCATAGCCTACCCAACCCACATCACACTGCCTGGCCTGCTGTTCTCTGTCTGCATAGGCCTGTGGAGGAGGTTACCCATATGCCTCTTTAGGGGCATGATACAGCATTTCTTTGTGTTTGCATTAGTGTACAATTGTCCTGCTGTGTCTGTGCTAGTGAAATGCTGTCATGGCTCAGTGGTTCAGTACTGTGCCTATAGTGCACAGTATCCTGGGTTCGAACCCTGTCACTGCTTTTTATTTTCATGCTGGGCAGACCAGACTGCTTAAGGAACAGTAAAGCAAATATGAGCATGTTTACCTATTTTTGCTCAACTTTGCCCGACTTTGCCCGACCTTGCCCAACATTGCTCAACATTGCCCGACGTTGCACTAGTTAGCACGGGCAATTTTGTTTATATACACTAAATAGTGGTAAAAGCTGCTTAGCACTGCTTTATATTGCTTAAAACATGGCAATCATGCCTCAGGTGGTGCTGCAGGGCTGCCTATGTTGGATGCACATAGTACACTCCTTATACATGTTTGAAAACAGGTAGTGTCAAGTTAGGCAACCCTTTTATTTTTTGTGCGAGTCAGAGAGAGGTATTATTTCCAGGGTTCCTACTAAGCCAGTGTATGTGCTATGTGTTGCCTCTTTGCCAAGGCCAAGGCATACTGGGCACGCCTCCTTCTGTCTACTGGGGCAGGCTCAGGTTGTTCCTCCTCTGAGTCACACTCTGCCTGTGATGGCCTTGGCAATGGTGGGGGGCTGTTTGGCCCTGCCTCATGCTGCTCCTGCTGCAGCTGTTTTTTGCAGGCTCATATTGTGCAGCATGGCACATACCATGACAATTTGGGTACATGTAGTTGGTGAGTACTGCAAGGCTCCACCAGATGTGTCCAGGCACCAGAACCGTGACTTGAGCATCCCAAACACACGCTCGATTACATTTCGTGTTTGTGTGTGTGCCTCATTATGGAGTTCTTGTTCAGGTGTGTGTGCATTTCTGATGGGTGTCATCAGCCATGGCTCCAGTGCATATCCAGCTTCCCCCACTAGGTGACCGTCAAGGATGTCACCATTGGCAAATGTCTGGTACAGCTGTGTCAGATGCCAGATATGGGAATCATGGTAGCTTCCAGGGCAGCCAGCACACACATTCAGTATTATGCCATGGGCATCGCACATGATCTGGCAGTTGATGGAGGGGAAGCCCTTGCGGTTGATGTAGGCCCTATCCCGCTCACCGGCTAGTGCTTTGATGTGTATGTGCGTGCAGTCTATTGCACATACTACCTCAGGGTATTCCACTATTTGCTGGAAAAGATGCATATTGCTGGCCAATGCCTCACGGGAATTGGGGAAATATACATGACCACCGACATGTGCTGACATGGCATTCAGGAACTGGTGCAGTACCCTGGATGCTGATGCCTGTGAAATCCCCATCATAACACCAGTTGGTCTCTGGAAGGTACCTGTTGCTAGTATTCTTAGGCCAACACATACCTTGGTTTCCACTGGGATGTGTTCCCCTCTGTTGGTTCTGTGTGTGAGGAGTGGCCTGCACAGCTCAACAATTTTCTGCAGAAGGTCTCTGTGCACTCTATAGCACTCCACTATCTCCAGCTCATGTAGCCCCTGGTAGGTTAACCTGGGTCTGTACACTTTTCTCTATCTCCTCACTGTGGGTTGCTCAGCAGCATTAGCAATGGCACCACCCACAGCATCTTGCACATGTTGGCTTATAATAGCAATGACAGCCCCTAACATTTTTTGTCTGAGTTAAGCTTTTTAAGTTTTCACCCTTTGTATACTGCAGTGTTGCAGTGCTTTTGAGATAAACATGGGGGAATGTTGTTTGCAGAGTTTTAAGTGCTGGGCTGGGCGGCACTGGGCTAGTGTACTGCCTGTGTAATTGGCTGATTCTGATTTATTTCACCTGGCAGCTCTGCTAGTTCTCCTTGGTTAACTTCCTACTACTTCTTTTCCTTCCTTTTCCCTTTCTGTTTCCACAAGGGGCAGCGCCACGCAAACAAGCGCAAACACGCGCACACGAGCGCATATGCTCACACACAGGTTTACACTGGCTTACAGGCGCACACACACGCGCACACGGTGTAATCATGTTTACAAGAAATTTCAGATATATCCACGGTGTACACCTTCGGTTTCTGGGTTTTAGCTAGGACAACTGTAGATACGCCTTTTGCAATCCTGAGCAACTCATGTCAAACACAAGCCACTCTGCTCCAATAAGCTTACAGTCTTTCAGACATACCCCCTCATGATGTCACCTATCTTCTACTCTACTACTCCCACACTTACACTCTAGGGACATGGCTCACATGCCAGGGAAAATTGGGATTCACTATCCTTATCATTTATTTTTTATTTATTTATTTTTATTTTACATTTGTTGACCGGGATGATCCGACTGGATACATGTCCATTTTCAGCGGAGGCCCAGGGAGAAAAGCTTCACATTTACAGCAAATAATGTACGGGATACAAAAGCAAATGTCATACAATTTACAAAGTTACATATTGTTACATTAATAACACATAGGTGAAGGAGAAACATAGCATGTGCAATGGGGAAAAGAACATGAGAATTGCATATGATCTAAGGAAGTAACATCTTAGGAGTAGCACTCTCAAAGTACAGTTGTATAGCAGCGGAAATTATGCTATTATATAGTAAAAGGTTGTCAAGCTTCATGTTTTGGGCATCTATTCGATTAGGTAATACAGTGTTAGATCATAAATGAAAGATTTTAAGTCCTAGGGATATTCATTAGTTGGAGCATGGACTTTGGCTTCATAAAGAAGAGTCAGTCTGGGACAGAGCACTGACATAGCCAGTGTGACTTGAAATGGAGTTTTAGATCATTTTTGAATTGGACCAGGGAGCTTGATAGAGTGAGGTTAGAGGGGAGGGAGTTCCATATTTTACCAATAGTGTTGGCAAACAGAGTATCTCCCCCTGAGTTATGGGATTTGACTGTTTGGACAAGTAACCTATTTGATGAGCGTAGGCAGCTAAGATTAGTGTATAGTATAATAAGGTTTTTCAGTGCTGGAGAGTTGCCAGGTTGTTTGAGAATTTTAAAAGCCTCAAGGAGTTGGTTCAAATGAAGAAGGTTTGGCAGTTCAATCCAGCCCAGGTTTTTTAGGTTATGGCAGTGGTGGGTCCTGTAAGGCATGCCAGTTGCAAATCTGGCAATGTTATTATAGCAGCTTGTAAGTTTGTTCAGGTCAACTTTATTAAGGTTAGTCAGTATGGGGGAGGCATATAGTAGGGTTGAGAGGAGATGTGAGCGGGCGATGGCTACTTTGGCTTTTGGCGTTAGGAAAGATTTTATTTTGTATAGAGACCCTAGTTTCTTGTTAATGGTTTTGATGGTTTGGTTAATGTGCATGTCAAATCACAGTTTATTGTCAATGGTAACTCCAAGGAGTTTGGTATGGGAGTCAGGGGAGATGATAGTCCCTTTGTTAGATTGTATAGTAAAGGGAATAGGAGAGGGTTTCTGGGTAGGATGAAAGAGTAGTAGTTTGGTTTTGTTTGGGTTCAGGATCAGGTTTTGGCCTGATAACCAGTTTTCTACTGTAGTCAAAGTGAGCTGGGTTGTGGATAGTAGGTTGACTAAGGATGTATCAGAGCAGAGTAGCATAGAGTCATCTGCATATTGAATGCAGACAGCCTGAGGGATGACTGTATGAAGATCATTTATAAAGACTGAAAAGAGAAGAGGTCCTAGTATGGAACCTTGAGGGACCCCTATGGGATTAGGTAAGAGTTGAGAGAGCTGATTCTGCCAGAGTACTGCCTGTTGTCTATTGGAGAGATAAGCATGAAACCAATCAAGGGTTTGGTTGTCTAAGTACAGAGTGTTCAGTGTGTGGAGTAGCAGCTGGTGGTTAACCATGTCAAATGCTTTTGACAGGTCCAGAAAGAGAGCTGAGGATATTTTTTTGTTATTCCAATTATGGTTAATTGTATCAGTGAAGGAAAGGAGGGCAGTGGTAGTACTGTGGTGAGGTCTGAAACCATGTTGAGAGTTGGTAAGAAGATTATTCTGGGTGAGGTAATGTAGAAGTTGATTGTGCACACATTTTTCCATGATCTTGGCAAGTGGTGACAATATGGCTATTGGCCTATAGTTTGAAAGGTCTGTAGAGGCGTCACCCTTATGGAGTGGTATTACATAAGATATTTTCCAAATTGAGGGGATAGTTGGCTCTGTTATGGTTCAATTAATTAAGATAGAGACTGGGTATGCTATGACATCTGCAGCTTTTTGCAAGTATTCGGCTGGGAGAATATCTGCAGAGAGGGTAGTTGACTTTAGTTTGTTCAATAAAGATCGGATCAAGGAAGTAGGAATGGGCTGAAGGTTGAAGGAGAGTGGTGTGCTGGGAAAAGAGCATGTTATTGAGGAGGAGGTAGCAGGTGATTGTTTGGCTAAGGACTGTATAGTCTCAGTAAAGAAGGTGTTAAAGGAGTTTGCTACTTTTTCTGGGTTCTCATTGCATAGTGTTGCTCGGGTAGGAGTGGAGGATTTACCTGGGTGGAGAAGATTATTAATTCCTGTCCAGAACTTTTGAGGGTTATTTTGGTATTTATATTGTAGTTGGCAGTAATAGTTTTTTTTTGTCAAGTGAGATGGCTTTTTTAGTCTCATTTCTTAGCTGTTGGATTTTAATACGATCTAGGGGTAGCCTAGTTGTACGCCACTTATCCCATGCTTTGTTTCTGAGTTTGATTTTGACTTTGGAGTCATGTTAGCCAAGGTGCTAATTGTGATTTTGATTTGATTAATCTTTTTGGGGCATGAGAGTCAAGTATAGTAAGAAATGTGGTATTAAAATATATTACTGCCTTCTCTAGGGGAAGATCCTTTTGGGTTGACCAATTACAGGATTTGAGTTCTGTTAGGAATTTTGTGATGTCAAAGTTTTTCTTGTTTCTTACAGATCTGTAAGTGGGTGATTTGGGGCTGACTGCTTTGTCTTTTCTTATGTATGTGATGAGATGGTCACTAGTGTCATTGGGAAGAGTCCCTGTCTTGTACATATTAGGGTGACTATAAGTATCCAGTCTAGGATACTCTCTTTTTGGTTAGGGTTTCCTATTCTGGTGGAGGAGGATATGATCTGAGAGAAGCCATCATCATTTGCATAGGATTGCCTACTAATGCTTGGTTACATCTCTCAAACTGAGCTTCCCCCCTTAGCAACCACTACTCAGTAGCCATGTTGTCTTCAGCCTGCCATTCACCTGCATGGCAGAATAATCTTTTTATTAAACATGCCTAGTTTTGGCTACTTTTTAATTATTTTCTGGTTTTTAAAGCCTGGCACGTTTGCACGGCACTGCACTATGCTTAAACATTGGAGATTGGGGAAAAAAATAAAAATTAATTTTTATTAATTTTCAACCTATAAAAATGCCAATGGCCTTATATTTGGCCATTGGCATGCTTCCTCAACTGGATGCATCCTTTATTTGGAGCTGTCATAGCTCCGTTTAGCTATTTGCAGAACGGTACTCCGTTACCAAAGGAGTACATATCTGCAAATAACACTGCTCTTCCACGGACAGGTTAGTGGTTCTTGGATCGCAAATTTACCTCATTTGCATACATTTCCGCAGCAAATGAAGTAATTTGCATACCATAACACTGTCTGTGCAAGAGTAGTTTTAGGGGCTCTCATGCATGTCCCTGCCGGCTATTGCTGAATCGCTCGGCAGACATATTGCCTGTCTGACGTCTTACACTACTCTTAGACTCCATGCAAGCCTTTGTGAATCCGGCCCAGGGAGTTTTCCCAGCTCTAGTATGTAATTAAGCAGGCAAAGCTATCCCCAAACATAATAAATTTAGCATAATGCAGACCAAAAGTCCTTCTCAGGACTAACTTTGTATTACAAGCTCTTGGGTTTCTGTTTGTCCTATCCAAGTCTGGGAGAGGATGGGTATGAGAAATCTCCCACCATGTGATTGCAATCTTGCTTTTGTATCTACCCAGAATGGTGGACAGTCTGAAATAATGCTTATTGTTATAAACAAGACCTATATATCAACAATTTATTTTGATCCATAATGTTTAATTGCCTCTCCATATGTTGCCTGCAGTGGACAAACTGCCTTCACCACACTGCCTAGCTTGTAATGACAACTCATTGGCAGCTCTATTACATATGTTATTCAGTGCCTTCGAAGGTTAGCACAAATATTATGGGAACACAAATTACATCATCATTTATGTATACCTATGGAAATTATCTCATTTGGAAATTACTGTCTAGTCTGTATAGGGACCCCTTGAGTTAAACATTTTATAACAAGGAACTAGTTACCAAGAGATGAAATCACAGTCAGTCTATGGAAGTCCTTAGTTTAACTTCAGTTGGAATATTGGAGATTCACTTTAAATATTTCCCTCCAATGAGAAGAAACACTAAATTATAGGATGTGCCTACTGTTTTAAATAGTTACATATCTATGCATGAGCAATGCATGTAAAAATCCTATGATGACCTATTACATTTGATGTGCAATAAGCTTCCATGGTTTGCTTGCTTTTTTATTTGATGGAAAAAATGGATGGACAAGCTAATGTCTACTAGTCCCACACTGCATCATGAAATATTACTTTTAGGCATATTTATCTAAAGAGAGGTCCACTATTCTACAAAGTAGTGTGTACACAGAGGCACACAACTCACATATATCTCTGGATTTACTTACAGTAAGAAACATAAAGACATTAATCTGAGCAGATTTTAAGCACTATGTCAAGTCTATACATTATGCATAAATAAACCACAGATGATGAACTCTCATTGAAAGCTAAAAAGGTTTCACTTCATTATTTCTACAAATACATATAGATACATTGCACAGTCATGACTGGTATATACTTAGGGTATTACTATAGGCAGCAACTCATTGCAAAGTAAAAAAAAAAAACACAGTGTTCACTTAAATCCCCCTCCCCATCTCTGTCACTATAAAGACATATCTGAATGCAGAGGTAATTAGCAGGGTAAGGATAACAGTATCACTGGATCTGATTTCATTCTCAATCTTGGTGAGTAGCTTCACATGGTAGACCCTGCTTTTTGCAAAATCTCACCAAGGTGACAGTAATATATAAACTGTGGTTTATATAATGTCATGGAGAAAGGTAGATTAAAAACCCCAAATAAAATGTGTGCACATGTTCATAACAAAAACATGCCCACTCATGTTTTATGTGCTGGGGGCAGGACTGTAAAAAAAGACAGAGCAGAATCCTCCAAACATGGAAATGTTTATACCATATGGTTAGTCCAGGCTGAGGAGGAGGGTGGCTCCCTGTGGCAGAAGGAAGAAGCAGCTCACAGAAACCACAGAAATTGACAGTCCACATAAGAGGCATAAAGATAAGAAAGTGGGCAGTTCAGGATAAGGAGTCAGTTATGTATTATTACTACTATGCAAGACTTTACAGAAAGTTGATACAAAGAAAGAGTAATAGAGAAGTTAGAGGAAAGAAAAATACTTGCACAAAAATGTTAATAACTTCAAATAATAATCTAAAATTTTTAATGCAACAGATCAGAGAAAACATTCCATGGGATTCATTAACATTGTGTCAATATTGCACCCAAGATAATAACGATTGTTTTAGGGAGACAAGTAGCAGTGCTAATCCAATGTGCATGCAGCCAAGGCACATGGCATAGTGAGGAGCTTCAGTTCGAGCCAATAGCACAGGTAATAGCCAAGTCACGGTAAGCAACTACAAGGCCGTATCTATGCAATCGATGTAAACAAGGGAGTGTGCAAGACATGGAACATAATCGGACATGAGTGCATGTACATTCAATAGCATTCAGATAATTAAATCAAGAATACATGAGCAAGGAAACGCCTAGCAACAAGCAGGCAATGAAGGATGACAATGTAGAGTTCAGTGACCTAAATCATGGAGATGTTGAAAATTACTGTCAATGTGATTCTCATGAATAAACAGTCATGGAAATGTTCAGCATGAAAAAAATGTTGTAGGACAAGTTGCCCATTTAATACATTTTGAATTATATGTTGGAACAGTTATCAATCTGCTAATACAAGAATAATGGGGAAACACACAAATAATGTTGGCAAAAAGGCCACAATGTAGGGTTAACTTGTAACCAGCAGTCCTATGCATTGCAAATGTAACTGGAATAACAATTGCAGCAGCAAAGTGTATGTTCTGAAGGGTATGAATTCAAACACAGTAAAGGTCTGTCATTAGTGATTGCAGTGTTCAGGGATATGCCAGACAAACACAAACATCAGGAGCAACATATGACCTTTTATGGCATATAAATTAGATAACATGTGAGAACCATAACAGATGAAAACTATGTACATGGGAGATATAGCATCCATCAGTAAACCTGTACTGTGATACAGCATCATGTGCACACCTAAAGAAAGCAAAAGGTTAACGGGTCAGCTTGAGCAGTATGTTTGAATGTAAACAGCCGCTTTTAAAGGGATTATAGCACTTGGGGGACCCAAACCATCCACATGTGTAAACGTTACCACTGAGTAGAACTGTACAGCTCACATCATTTGAGTAATCCAGTCCTGCCTATTACCATTTCCTTTTTCTTACAAATTCATACTAGGTAGACAGTGCAAAATTGGAACACCAGCTTATTTAACTCAACAGTGTATAGATCTGTGCACTAGCTGCTAATGCCACAGTAGAAGGCATACTACACTTTTCAGATGGCAAATAGTTGAAGGGAGTGTGACACATGTCTGAAAGAATGACCAATGTGCTTGGTGAAATGGACACTGACAATGCATGGATCTACCTGACTAGATCGAAACATCATAACACCGACAAAGCGCCAGAAGATCGACAAGGCAGAAGACCGACGGAGGAAGACACCGACGCTGAGAACACTGAGATGGGGAAAGGATGTGTAAGTATGCGGTAGTGACGGCCGTTAGGGTGCGAGTAAGGTAAGTGTGCGATGTTGACGGTCTGTAGGGATAGGGGTGGGATAAGTGAGTTAGGGTTAGGCTTGGGTTAGGTAAGGGTGCAGTAGTGATATTTTTTGGGTTAGGGGCGGGTTAAGTGAGTTAGAGTTAGGGCGCGAGTTAGGTGAGTGTGCGATAGTGATGGACCTTAGGGTTAGGGTTTCGGTTAGGGTTGTAGATAGTTGTGTATGTAAGGGTTAGTGTTGGTTTGTAAGGATTTTGGTGTGCTTGTGTTGTGTGTGTGGGTTTTGGATAGGGGATTTGTTTTGTTTGTTGTTATGATGTGTTGAGTGTATGTGGTGTCGTGTTTGTGAACTGTCGATTATGTGGTGTCAGTGAAGTGCTTCTCGGTGTTATGAAGTTTCAATCTAGTCAGGTAGATCCATATATCTATATCTATATATATATATATATATATATATATATATATATATATATATATGGATTCACTTAGTAATCTCAAAATACTGAAATGTCGAATTTCAGTATCTCGAGATCAAAGTGTCGAATCTGCATGAAACTGCAGAATATCGAACCCGGAAATGTCGAACCCGTGGTACTGACAGTGCGTTAGGTAAGTGTGTTTTTTTAAGGGTTTTGGGGAGGATTTGTGTGTTTGTGAGTGTGTTGGGGAGTGTTAGCTGCAGGTTAGGGTACATAGGTGAGAGTGTGAGTGTGTCAGTGTTGAGGGTTGTGATGTTTATATCTGTGTGATGTAGAAAGCAGTGTTGTAGTGTTTCTAAATGCGGGTTTGTCTCTTTACATTTTTATAGGAAGTATCTAGAGTAATTTGGTGAATGTTTTGTGCATTCCCAGCCGTAGTGGCAGTGTGTAGAGCACTGTAAGGCACATTAAAGGTATATGCCCTTTTCCCCACTGTAGTGTGATCCTAGAGTTAGTATATGTAATTAGGGGGGCATGGGGGGGACAGATTGGGAGTCAGTCAATGAGTTGTCAGTCAAATGAAATTTAGGTCACTTGGGTGTCAGTCAAATGAGTTTTAGATCAAGTAAAGTATATATATTTATATTTATATGTATACATACATATAGATATAGATATGCCATGCACAGTAGTCAGCAAGCATATATTGCTCATAATGTCGCATACAGGTGTGACGCCCCTGCCGTGGCCCAGTAATCAAGGAGCCTCAATCCTCACCAATAACACCAGTGAAGGACGTGCACATTGGGAGGATGAACATTACGCCCACAGTAAAGTATAACTTCCCTTAAGAACACACAGACAGTACAGTCAGTCTAGGACTGCTTTCTCTCTCTCTCCAGATCCTCAGTAAGACTCCCCACTGCCACCAGTTTAGGGTTAAAATCTCAGCTGAGTGGTCAAGACTAAGCCTCCAGCACCCTCTCTGTCCAACCAGTCCTTCATGTCCCTGCCCAAGTAGCTAACACATGCACACTTTGAGATTTGATTTTATATACAAACACACAGGCACTCCTGAGGAAGGATGGCACAGGTTCTCCAGCCATGCCCCCTTCTGCTCAGACTATACGGTAGTACCACCTACCACCAACCACCATTATCAGCTACTATAAAGGACCTTACCAAAGGGTGTCCAATTCTTCTGTGCAATGTTACTATTATCCAAATGGTAAGTGTGACTAAGACTTGGAGGCAATTTAGGAGATGCTTGTACAGTATCACCAAATACAGGCATGTACTCTAAGAGCTTAATTATCTCTACACAAAACCAACCACAATTAGAAGGTTTAACTATATTTAATAATAAATAATAAAAGCACAAGACAATACTTATTAAATGAACACAGTGGCAATAGAGTTCAGAATCACAGGCAATACTTTAAAACAGCATTGTAGGATAGTCTCACATAAATACAGAAAACATCTAGACTACTCTTGCTATATTTCTGTCTATCTCTAAGAGAAACTGTGTTCTGAACAATTTACTTACAGAAAAAGGCAAAGTGCTGATGATGTTTTCAGATCCAGAACAAAATACAAAATACACTGACTTTCTCTCTGAGCTAGTTCTTAAATGAATAATACACATTACTGCTGAATCATCTCAGATTACATCATTCTTGTCCCCTCTGCCTAAGTTTCCAGGCTAGCAGGTACTTAAAATTTATCATGTCTCTGTTAAAAAAACTTATCTCTCAGAAGCTGACAATTCTTTCTTAGAAACTTGCTTTAAACTGGAAGTCGTAAATAATTACCTTGGAAACCTGTAATTACCTATGTTTCCAGACAAAAAAAGAAGCCCCTAGCCTAGACATCCTGTCTCTTAGCTAAGAAAACTAACTTTATAACACATTATAAAACTCTTTACTTATCAACTTATTTTTGCAAGTTAACTCTGTATATTCACATTTTTTTCTCTTACAAACTTAGAAAGTTGATAGAAAAGTAAGTTTTACACTAGCATCATTTTCTGAAGAGCATGAAGTTTGAAACTCAAATGTCTGTCGTTATTTTTTTACTTCAGTCCACAATGACATGCCAATGATTTGCCAGAAAACTTAAATTTTTGAGGAAAAGATCAAAAGTATGAGGCAAAAATCAGGACATTCTGCACAAATCTGGACAGTTGAGCATTATGAACTCAAATGTATGTAATAATGAGTCACATCAGTCCTGAGATCATAGGTTCATAGGTTCATACTAGGCTATCTGCCCTAGGGCATTTATAAGCCTAGCCAGAGTGTGTTTGGCTTTCGCCACCTATTTTAAATTAATTTTGCTATGCCCTTTTTCGAGGTTAGTATACTGTGCCTCTGTCTAACAGTGACACAGAAGTGATACCCGGGGTAAACCTGCAATCTCCCATCCACTCATCCAGATTCCTCTTGAAGAGAGTCAGTGAGGGACTCTGCCTAACCTGGACTGGGATTTTATTCCAGAGTGAAAGGAACCTCTGGGTTATGAATCTGTCCCTCCAGCATGTTCTATTTATTTCAGTGCTGAGGTTCAAGTCTCTTGAGCGAGTAGTTCGATGGGATTTGGATTTTCTGAGGTGCAGCATGTCCAGTAATTCCGGGTTGAACATGGCTTTATACATCAGGCACAGATTGCCTCTGAGCAGGCGGTATGCCACTGAGTAGAGCTGGAGTTTCTTTAACTGGGCAGCATTTGGCATCTGTTTGAGCCCTTTGATCCTCTTGGTGAGGTACTTTTGGGGTCTTTCCAGTTGCTGCAGTGTCTGGTAAGGTACATCCCAAAAGGGGCATTGTACTCAATTATGGGCCTGATGAGGGATGAGTAAAGAGGCATGATGACCTCCCCTGATCTGGATGTGAATCCCTTCATGATTAGGTGGGCTATATAAAATGTTTACCTAACCACTTTGGCCACGTGGTGGTCAAATGAGAGATTGCTATCAACTTGGGTCCCCAGGTCCCTAATTACTTCTTCTGTACTTAATGGATTACCACCTATGTGGTAATTTGTTGGCACTTTGTTTTTGCCAAAGGGGATGACTATACACTTTTTGGCATTTAGCTTGAGGCCATGGCTCTGGCACCAGTTGTCTGTTTCTATTAGGCCCTTTTGGAGGATGCTTGTGTTGGCTGGAGAGTCGATTATGGTGCCCAGTTTGCAGTCATCTGTGAACTTGGTCAGCCACAGTCCTTCCGTGTTGGCCTGTACCTCCAATAAATATATACCGAACAAGAGAGGTCCAATGACTGAGCCTTGTGGGATGCCACTTGTAACTGGTTTGGAGTCTGACATGGCTCCAGCAATTCTAACCATGTGGGTTCTGTCCTTGAGCCAGTTTGCAACCCATCTAGTGACATAGGGGTTTATATTTAAGCTGGTGAGCTTATCTATAATGTTTAATTGCCTCTCCATATGTTGCCTGCAGTGGACAAACTGCCTTCACCACACTGCCTAGCTTGTAATGACAACTCATTGGCAGGTCTATTACATATGTTATTCAGTGCCTTCGAAGGTTAGCAGAAATATTATGGGAACACAAATTACATCATCATTTATGTATACCTATGGAAACTATCTCATTTGGAAATTACTGTCTAGTCTGTTTAGGGACCCCTTGAGTTAAACATTTTATAACAAGGAACTAGTTACCAAGAGATGAAATCACAGTCAGTCTATGGAAGTCCTTAGTTTAACTTCAGTTGGAATATTGGAGATTCACTTTAAATATTTCCCTCCGATGAGAAGAAACACTAAATTATAGGATGTGCCTACTGTTTTAAATAGTTACATATCTATGCATGAGCAATGCATGTAAAAATCCTATGATGACCTATTACATTTGATGTGCAATAAGCTTCCATGGTTTGCTTGCTTTTTTATTTGATGGAAAAAATGGATGGACAAGCTAATGTCTACTAGTCCCACACTGCATCATGAAATATTACTTTTAGGCATATTTATCTAAAGAGAGGTCCACTATTCTACAAAGTAGTGTGTACACAGAGGCACACACACTCACATATATCTCTGGATTTACTTACAGTAAGAAACATAAAGACATTAATCTGAGCAGATTTTAAGCACTATGTCAAGTCTATACATTATGCATAAATAAACCACAGATGATGAACTCTCATTGAAAGCTAAAAAGGTTTCACTTCATTATTTCTACAAATACATATAGATACATTGCACAGTCATGACTGGTATATACCTAGGGTATTACTATAGGCAGCAACTCATTGCAAAGTAAAAAAAAACACAGTGTTCACTTATATCCCCCTCCCCATCTCTGTCAATCTAAAGACATATCTGAATGCAGAGGTAATCAGCAGGGTAAGGATAACAGTATCACTGGATCTGATTTAATTCTCAATCTTGGTGAGTAGCTTCACATGGTAGACCCTGCTTTTTGCAAAATCTCACCAAGGTGACAGTAATATATAAACTGTGGTTTATATAATGTCACGGAGAAAGGTAGATTAAAAACCCCAAATAAAATGTGTGCACATGTTCATAACAAAAACATGCCCACTCCTGTTTTAAGTGCTGGTGGCAGGACTGTAAAAAAAGACAGAGCAGAATCCTCCAAACATGGAAATGTTCATACCATATGGTTAGTCCAGGCTGAGGAGGAGGGTGGATCCCTGTGGCAGAAGGAAGAAGCAGCTCACAGAAACCACAAAAATTGACAGTCCACGTAAGAGGCACAAAGATAAGAAAGTGGGCTGTTCAGGATAAGGAGTAAGTTATGTATTATTACTACTATGCAAGACTTTACAGAAAGTTGATACATAGTAAGAGTAATAGAGAAGTTAGAGGAAAGAAAAATACTTGCACAAAAATGTTAATAACTTCAAATAATAATCTAAAATTTTTAATGCAACAGATCAGAGAAAACATTCCATGGGATTCATTAACATTGTGTCAATATTGCACCCAAGATAATAACGATTGTTTTAGGGAGACAAGTAGCAGTGCTAATCCAATGTGCATGCAGCCAAGGCACATGGCATAGTGAGGAGCTTCAGTTCGAGCCAATAGCACAGGTAATAGCCAAGTCACGGTAAGCAACTACAAGGCCGTATCTATGCAATCGATGTAAACAAGGGAGTGTGCAAGACATGGAACATAATCGGACATGAGTGCATGTACATTCAATAGCATTCAGATAACTAAATCAAGAATACATGAGCAAGGAAACGCCTAGCAACAAGCAGGCAATGAAGGATGACACTGTAGAGTTCAGTGACCTAAATCATGGAGATGGTGAAAATTACTGTCAATGTGATTCTCATGAATAAACAGTCATGGAAATGTTCATCATGAAAAAAATGTTGTAGGACAAGTTGCCCATTTAATACATTTTGAATTATATGTTGGAACAGTTATCAATCTGCTAATACAAGAATAATGGAGAAACACAAATAATGTTGGCAAAAAGGCCACAACGTAGGGTTAACTTGTAACCAGCAGTCCTGTGCATTGCAAATGTAACTGGAATAACAACTGCAGCAGCAAACTGTATGTTCTGAAGGGTGTGAATTCAAACACAGTAAAGGTCTGTCATTAGTGACTGCAGTCTTCAGGGATATGCCAGACAAACACAAACATCAGGAGTAGCATGTGACCTTTTATGGCACATAAATTAGACAAGATGTGAGAACCATAACAGATGAGAACTATGTACATGGGAGATATAGCATCCATCAGTAAACCTGTACTGTGATACAGCATCATGTGCACACCTAAAGAAAGCAAAAGGTTAACGGGTCAGCTTGAGCAGTATGTTTGAATGTAAACAGCCTCTTTTAAAGGGAGTATAGCACTTGGGGGACCCAAACCATCCACATGTGTAAATGTTACCACTGAGTAGAACTGTACAGCTCACATCGTTTGAGTAATCCAGTCCTGCCTATTACCATTTCCATTTTCTTACAAATTCATACTAGGTAGACAGTGCAAAATTGAAACACCAGCCTATTTAACTCAACAGTGTATAGCTCTGTGCACTAGCTGCTAATGCCACAGTAGAAGGCATACTACACTTTTCAGATGGCAAATAGCTGAAGGGAGTGTGACACGTCTGAAAGAATGACCAATGTGCTTGGTGAAATGGACACTGGCAATGCATATATCAGGATTCGCAATATACTGTACTTATAATTGCAGCATTGCATCAGGAATACATTAAACCATTGAGTCTGTTAGACGTACAATAACAAATGTCTCCTCATACTGATATCACTGTTATGTTCTCTCCACAGCGGGGCGAAGCACAGAAGCATGATGAGCAGCAAACGAATGTGACTGAAGGCAAATTCTGATCAGATTGTGCCATAGGATGTGAAGCGCCAATTACTATTACCTAATAATGAGCTGCAGTGCTGCTCAATGTCATGTAACAGTGACAGTAACAAAAGTCATTTGTTGTATTATTCAAAAGCCTTATATCCATGTCTGTGAAGTGATACATGGATGCCAGTAAGTAGTCTTTTGAGAAGGTGGATATATCTATAAATATATATATATATATATATATATATATATATATATATATATATATATATATATATATAGATAGGTATATTTATATATATATATATATGTGACTAAGACTTGGATGCTATTTTGGAGATGCTTGTACAGTATCACCAAATACAGGCATGTACTCTAAGAGCTTAATTATCTCTACACAAAACCAACCACAATTAAAAGGTTTAAATATATTTAATAATAAATAATAAAATCACAAGACAATAATTATTAACTCAACACAGTAGCAATAGAGTTCAGAATCACAGGCAATACTTTAAAACAACATTGTAGGACAGTCTCACATAAATACAGAAAACATCTAGACTACTCTTGCTATATTTCTATCTATCTCTAAGAGAAACTGTGTTCTAAACAATTTACTTACAGAAAAAGGCAAAGTGCTGGTGATGTTGTCAGATCCAGAACAAAATACAAAATGCACTGACTTTCTCTCTGAGCTAATTCTTAAATGAATAATACACATTACTGCTGAATCATCTCAGATTACATCATTCTTGTCCCCTCTGCCTAAGTTTCCAGGCTAGCAGGTACTTAAAACTTATCATGTCTCTGTTAAAAATACTTATCTCTCAGAAGCTGACAATTCTCTCTTAGAAGCTTGCTTTAAACTGGAAGTCATAAATAATTATCTTGGAAACCTGTAATTACCTCTGTTTCCAGACAAAAAAAGAAGCCCCTAGCCTAGACATCCTATCTCTTAGGTGAGATAAACTAACTTTATAACACATTATAAAACTCTTTACTTATCAACTTATTTTCTTAGAGTTTTGCAAGTTAACTCTGTATATTCACATTTTTTGCTCTTACAAACTTAGAAAGTTGATAGAATAGTAGGTTTTACACTAGCATCATTTTCTGAAGAGTATGAAGTTTGAAACTCAAATGTCTGTCGTTATTTTTTGACTTCAGTCCACAATGACATGCCAATGATTTGCCAGAAAACTTAATTTTTTGAGGAAAAGATCAAAAGTATGAGGCAAAAATCAGGACATTCTGCACAAATCTGGACAGTTGAGCATTATGAACTCAAATGTATGTAATAATGAGTCACATCAGTCCTGAGATCATCCCAGTGATATGGCATAAACCCGCAAATTTTATAAGGAACACATCTGGACATTCTGTGAAAATCAGGACACTTGAAAGGTATGACTGTTAAGTATGTAGTCCAAACACAGTACAGGACAGTGTATCTACAGTGCAGAAATGAAGCAAACTACAAATGGTTAAAACTTTCTTAGATGATATGAGTGATATTTTGATTTAATAAATGTTGAAAAGCAACATTTATAAAAATAAAGCAACAGTACCAAAAATATCAAAATGAAACAGGACTGTGATATAATGGAACTTGAGCAAGAGGGAGTGTATAAATATTTCAGAATAAATGAAGCGCTATCAATAAAACAAGAACAAATGAAAATAAAGCCTAGCAAGGAATACTTCAAATGATTAAAGCTAATATTGAAAACTGCCTTGATATCAAAGAATAAAGTCCAAGCTATAGATCAATTTGCTCTTCCTATTCTAACGTACAGCTTTGGTGTGATGGATGAACACAAAACGGCATTGAATCAATTTGCCAATAAAAAAAGGAAACTGCTTTATGCTTATCAAGCTATATTATCAAAACCAGTGTATACCATGATTATACAACCAGTTGTCTGGAGAAGGTATGATCCTCCCCAAAACTGATGTTAGCAAGTTTGGTAGAAGCATTTCAGAATCAAACGGGAATGAAAATCAAACCAGAAGTGGCTAAGAATCTGATTGCAAATGAAAGTGCCAAAAAAACAAAAGAAAGCATAAATCCACAAATATAGTGGCAAGCAAAGAGAACTTCTAAAACAAATACATGTTAATCAAGATGTGATGCTGTAGTAGCTAAGGAGGGGTGAATTTAAACCAAAAGATGAAAGGCTAATAACTGGCCTATGTAAACATTGGTTTACAAAGTCTATAGAAAAAGTGCAAGGAACACATAAATACAGGTTCGGTAAAACAGAATTACAAACAGTTGCACATCTTATTGCTGGGTGCGCTGCTCTCATAGTTGTGGGCCTGTATACTGAAATGGACAATAATGTGGCATTCTTGCACTGCAGTTTGAACAAGTAAAACAATTCAGAAGTAGGAGATAAGCCTTGGGAATATGAACCACAGAGCATTGCCAACAATAATGAAGTTCAGATAACATGGTATCATCAAATGCGGTTCAAAAATAGATGCAAGAAAACCAGTAGCCCAAGAAAAAGTAGTGATAATCATTGAAATTGCTACTCCAAGTGATTATAGTGTCTCATGTACTCAGAGACACTAACATAACATACCAGGATTTGAAGAATAAATGTAAAAGAACTATATCTATATAGTTCCAACAAAAGAAGGAACAGGATTAATAAAAAAAAATTACAACTGTATATAAATATGCTACCGATACATGTAAGCCTGTATGAACTGCAAAGAAATGATTGTGCATGCTGAGAAGAACCCTCTTCGCTAACATCAAAAACTGCAACAATATTATTTTAATGAACTTTAATCATGTCTTGACTTTGGAATTGGGATTATCCCTGTCACATTATTAAAATCCCAAAACATTCAGAGAAATTAAAAATAATAATTTCCTAATCAAAATCTATATGCTGCAAAACTGCTCACAACTATACCGTCACCTGACAGCTGCAGGTCCCTCTTCCTGCCCAGGCTCCGCTATGCATTTCCCCTTCTTACATATTTAAACTCTGTTCTGTCTACAAAACTATAGTAGGGATATTACATTGTCCTAGATTATGCTATAGATCTAAGACTAAAACCAAACACTGCTTCACTCTTAGGCAAGTGCATTAACTAGAATTTGACCTTTATTTTTCCCTTAAGCTGATTAACTGAAGCCCACACTTCTAATATCAGCCTAAATCATATCTAAATGTGAAGTTTATATTGATGCATTATACTGCAACCTTCATCTTACATTTATCCAGTCAATATCTGGCCTTTACAGCTATGTCCAGCTATCTCCCATAGCTATCATGGTGGCCCAGCCCTTACTGTCTCTGTCTTTAAACTCTGGAACAACCTTACACTCATTGTCCATTCATCACATCCATTAACAGCACCATTGAAAAGCACTGTCCATCTAATTCTGAGATGACTAGCCTTGTAAAGGTGACGTCATGTAACCTAGTTTGAGCCTAATCTTCCTAAATTAAATGAAATGTTCTTCTAGTATTGGTCCTCACAAAGTCAAAGTACAGGCCCGTAGCTGGTATGTGACCCTTTAGGCTATATTCAACAAATATTAGTTTGCAAGCAATAACATATGCTTTCATTACTTTTCTATTTATAAAATCCAGTGCAATCACCTCTTAACACACTGAGTGCTTATATTACCTACCATTTGACATGTTGCCTTGGATATTCTGATCTTGTACCAAATGTATCACCATTACACTGCTATACTACATATTTCAGTTTCTTTACTCTTAAATGTTATTAAATTAGCTAAGCCATTCTGTACCACTGTACCTTTCTCTGTTTACTATGGTTGACTTTATTTTTCTGTATTCTAAATTTTAATTGTTTACTCTTCACAGAACATCATTCCTGGGCATTTGGTGAAAATAGGCTCCAGCCAGTCAGACTGTCCCAGTTATCAAATGAAAATAAATAAATTAAAATATACATGCATACATATGTACAAAAAAATGCATGCATAGATATATGCATGCACACATACATATGTGTGCATAGATGTACAGATGTTGTTTAGTCAGATTTTAACACAGTATAATGTACAATAATCTTTAAACATTCAGATGAAAATAAGAATGGTTTAGCAGTTGTTAAAACATTGCAGTATCAGCTGTAGCTTCAGTGCATTTGCTCACCATTTTTTGACATGTAGGAGTTGCACTGACAATTTAATTCCCTGCAAGCAGTATTAAAGTTAAAACCGAACCCTTTTTACCCATAATATGCTATGTGTATTTATCATAGCCATAGTTTAAGTTAGTTGCTGTGACAATACCGTACCTTTAACTTTGGTGGTCTACAATGGAACTGTACTCCTAACCTCAGCAACTGAGTATAGGCTATGGCTGAAACTGTAAAAGCTATGTCTATAAAGACCAGTCCTTCTGGACTAATTATGGAGCTGTGAAAACAGGATTCTGTTTTCCTGGGTAACAAGGTAATCTATAATTGGTACATCTCAAGTGTGGCAAATATGGAGCGGGAGGGAGTGTTGTGCTGTGCTACCGCAGAAAATACTGATTAGTTTTCTGCAATATTGCTGTTCATACAATCTGCCTCAAAGAGCTGGGCTTGTGGAATTATTTTGATTTGCATTCAATTTCATTATAACTTTCAGTACTTTTATTACCTTGTGGCTTTATCATCCTTTTGGAATTAGACAAAGATTGCTTTCTCTTCCTCAAAGAATGCAGAACACATTCATAGTCATCAAATAAATGAACAGCAGAAATCTGACAGAAATTCTTCTAGAAGTCTCTTTCAGTCTTTCAGTCATATATTCTACAGTGTGATGAGTTCTTTCTGACAAAAGTAACAAAGCAGTGTGGCTACATGTTGGTAACAGGCCAAAATAAAGCTGAATATACATTATAAGGCTCTTCACCGTAGATCTTTTCCACTTTCTTTCTTTAGGTATTTTCCTTTTAAGACTGACAAGCAATTATGCATGCCTAGCCAAGTACTAATTTAGAACTTAAAATAGCTTTTTACGATACGTATATATTTGCTGGGAAATGTGCCATCTAATTTACCTTGCCCTTAGAACTCTACCTCTGCATGGTAGCCAGAACTCCGATATCCATGTGTTCTATGGTCTCATGTTTTTTTTGACTGACATCATCACTGTTCTTTTGTTGGTACTATGTTGTGTTTAAACACATGAACTCTGTGACGCATATACTAGGTTTATATATAGCTCTGGTTATAATTCTGTTTTATTATGTGTTATTTCTTGTGCCATTGCTGCCTAGAGTTGTTAAATCATTATTTTATAATGTACCTGAGTAGAAGGAATATGCTTTTAGCAGTGATTTCATACTGGTGGGTTCTTAAATATACTTCTGTCACATTTCCTATGACACTAGTTTTATTAATCAAAGAATGGCATGGTGCATTACATCAGCGGAACTGTTATATATGTGATGATTTTAAAAATGTGTGCAATAAGTTCAGAATGATCACATTAACTACAGGGTGTTGCTTCTACCCATGTGTCATTTCCTTGTCTCACAATTAATGAAATGAGGCTTGCCCTATACTTATCATATATCATTAACAGGTCTTAATGTGCTTTGAAAGATCTTAACCTCTTTAATAACACTCCTCCTCTGCATTATTTAATCTACATCTGTTTATTCGGTATTCTCTTTGTAACTGTTGCTTTACATTTCATTTGAATTGTTATTGAAATAACTATTTAATCTTTGCATGCTAATTACCATGTTGATAATATATCCCTAAGAGTCGAACCAGTGGTCAGGGATCTGGGTACACACATAGACAATAGCCTTGCCATCGACCACCACGTGACCACAGTGGTGAGGAAATCCTTTTATGCAGCACAACCTATAAGTAAGAGCATGGCGTCTAGGTCCAAAGGGGTCAATATCCCTGTGTACTGCACCATTATCAGACCAATTACAGAGTAAAATGCTCCATTTAGTATGTACCTGACCAGGCATATGTGACAACTAGTGCAACCTTATTACCCAGTTTAAGCACAACCTAGATCAGTGGATGGGGAATAGGACATTTACATCAAGTCTAGCACCCATGTCCCTTATAGAGATAGAGCTTATAGATCCCTGTTCCTCTGTGTTTCATTTGGATACAAGACATCATTATTCTTTCGAGAAAAGTTGACTAGGCTTAGAAAGACCTCTAGGTTGTTAGCCTCATAACACTCTTATGAATCTATGAATCAGTTACCTGATCATGGTATTCGTAGACTGTAGAACTGGTTTATTTCCTTTCCTCTTGGGGGTCTCAGAGTTACTGATTACTTGCTAGTACAGCGGACACTCTGAGGCTGTTCTTCCTTATTTTTCACAGCTTTGAATCAAATTATTTGTGAATACTGAAGCCTGCCAATGCTCTTTTATTTCTTTAATTAAACATGTTATGCTTGTACAATTTGTCAGGAAAGACTGCACCCATCCATCTGGTGTCTCAATACGATCATCTGATTAAATTGGCTTATAGAATTAATTTCAAATTCAGCTAAAAGTGCCTTCATGTCTTTTCACATATTCATTGGACTGTTAGCAATCTTATCCTTTAAGCTACTTCCTTTTCAGTTTGAAATGTGACATTTTTCCTCATACTGTTTCACATGAATTAGACTGAACATGTCCATCTTTTTTTATCAGTAGAAGTTCACATGTTTTATCCTTGTTCTTATATGCTCTGGTTCCTCTGCCATTAATAATTCACCAATGCTCTATTTACTTTCCTCTGATTTATAATGCAATATCTAATTAGTCTTGCCTCTTAAGCATTTTTCTTATCTTTTTTCCCTTTACCCTCGGCTATCCATACTAGAACTAGCAAGATAGTAAATATCTCCTAATTAAATTTGTTCAAACTCAGCAAAAATAGCCCTTTGCTCTGAAACAGGGATTATGCAAGAAAAATATTTAAAAAATGAAGTTCTTCTGTGTGTCACATAAAAGATGCACATTAACCTTTGATTATATAAATACTTCAGTACAGTGGTGTAACTTGTTATTCTACTCATATCCTTTGAAAATTTGTTCTGGCTAATTCAGAAACGTTTCTACATGCTGTAAATAAATTTGCATTTAGTTAATGAATCTTTGCATCAGAAGTTTAAACTATTTGCCCTCTGAGAATGCCTGAGTCATTCTATCACTTCCAGCACTAATATCATCTATTTCTGGAATTATTACACTAAACTGGTGACAAATGCACATCTCTCATTCTCCTTTGTGCATATTTTACAAACGTCATGCATACCTAGTGTTTGCATCCCTGACCTCTGACCTTTTAGACTCCATTAAGCTTATTTCAGAATCTTTCTATTTTGACTTACTTTGTCACCTACCTGATTCATAGCAGGATGATAATTTACCGCCACCATGTGGCTGTTGCTGGAATTCACAGATTAAAGCTTCTTTTCAATCTTTTTTTTCCCCCTCAGATGAGGTCAGTTATCTCAGTAGCCAACTTCCTTATAACTCTGTATTCTGCTATTATTTATGACTTTAAGTCTACATCAGAAACAAACATAACTCAAAGCTTGTCAAACAGGATGAAGTTTTTGAGCCTCTCCGTGTCCAAATTACAAAAAGCAGGGTGCAATATTGCATCTTTGCAAGCTATAGATCATCGTCTATGAAACAAGAAACCCATAGCTCATACTTAAACCTACTGGAGATACACAGAATTCAACCTAGTACCGCATTCATGGGGGACTTTAACTACCCCTCTATAAACTAGGAATCCTACATGACCCTAATCCTGCAGGCCCAGAGATTCCTGGAATTTGTATTTGCCCACTGGCAGTGCAAACATGGTATATCCGTACTCACAAATACGGAAGAATGATGCACCCGACCAATGTTCATAGGTTCATAGATTAGTGCTAGGCTAAATGCTCTTGTGGGCTATTTTAAGCTTAGCCCATATGAGAATCAAACCCTTCACCCTGTGTCTTTAAGGTAAAGACCTTAACCATTATGCCAACCTCCCATGTAGTGTCCTTTCTAGTAAGGTCAGATCATAAAGCTTTTTCCTTCAAAATAAAAACCAGTGCTGTGATGCCAGTGAACCCTGTAACACTTAGGAACTACTCTAAGGCAAATTACCTATTACTAAGAAATTAGCTGACATAATTTCAAGCTCCTCCAAACCTGAAGAACATAGCTGCCTGTGCAGAATTGTACACAGAAACCATGTATAATCACGTCAATAGATGCATAGGGACAGCTGTGCCCACAAGAATGAAACCCAGAAAAAAATTAAAAAAAAAAATAAAAAACACCCGGGTGGAATCCAAACATAAACACATTGTAGAACAAAAGGAACAATGTCATAGCTAAAATTAGGAAGTGCAATGCCCAGCAGGATAAAAACTCTCTCTCTTCAATCTAAACAAGCAAATAAGAGGGCAAATTAAGTCTGCAAAAGCAAATGTTGTAGTAAAGATAGCCTTCCAGACCATAGACAACCAAAAGGATTTCTTCAGCTATGTCCAAAACCTCAAAAACAACACTAAACAGTGCTTAGGACTGATTGTTAATGGAGCCACTTACATTGAGATGGAAGATATAGCAAATATGCTGGCTGACAAATTCAGCTCCATTTATACCCTGCTTTTCCTCCTGGCCACCCCACCCGAACTAATACCATCAAACATACCCTCCCCACATCACTAGGGAGCAGGTCGTAGATGTGCTTTCTAAGGCTAGGAACATTGCATCACTGGGCCACAATGATATCCTAAGATGCCTCCTAAATAGCCTGAAGCATGACCTATCTGGTCTTCTGGAGTCAATATTTAACCATAGGCTCTGGACAGCCGTTGTGTCACATGAATGGAGGACTGCAACAGTCATTTCTTTGCACAAGGATGGGCCATCAATGGACCGCAGGAACTACAATCCCATAAGTCTGACTAGTCTCATATGCAAAGCCATGGAAAGCATTATCATAGGAAATCTTCAAATACTGCATTCACCCCAGTTTGACATCATCAAAGTAAGGCCATGACCACTTATCCTTGCAGACTTCTTTGAATAAGTCAACAAGGCAATAAATGAGGGCAAAATACTGCATACTGCCTACCCTGACCTGGCTAAGACATTTGATACAGTATGCCACTCTGGCATTGTAAACAAACTCATAGGATTAGGCATTAACCCCTGTGTTACATGCTGGATAACCATATGGCTGTCAAATCGGACCCAGGAAGTTAGGATAGGAAAAGCCACCCCCACAAAGAGTACAGTCACTTGCATAGGTCCTCAGCACTCTGTGCTGGGCTCACTCCTTTTTGGCAATTACTTAGTTTTTGAAAGTCAAACCCAATACCAAACGCCTCTGGCTGACCAAGTTTGCAGATGAATGCAAGCTGCCATATAATTCCCCTCAACAGAAGAACATCATCATCAACATCATCAGCCCCCTTTTTCCCATTTTTTCTACATGGGGTCAGGGTATCATGTTAACTGTCGCCAACTCTCTTGATTCAGTGCCACACTCCTTCTTCCTCAACACTCATGCCTGACTGTCGCAGATCTTCTTTCACACAGTCCATCCACCTCTTTGCTGGATGTCCTCATTTCCTCTTACCTTCTTCCTGTCTGTCCCAAATCTTCCTCACTAGATTGTCTTCTGCTTTTCTACACATGTGCCCAAACCACCGTAAGCTGTTCTCTTTGATATTTTCTGCATTTGGAGCTACTTTGGCTTCTGCTTTTATGTCCTCATTTTTTCATCTGTCCCATGGTGTGCATCCCACAGTGTGCATCACCTCTAGCTTCTTCAAGTGTTCTGCCTTTACTGCCCGGGTTTCTGTACCATACAGTAGTAGTGGTTGCACCACTGTCTTGTACACCTTACTTTTCAATTTTTTTGTCATTCTTCTGTCATAGACTGCACCTGATACTCTATGCCAATTGGCTGCAGCCCCTCTAATTCTACCTTTGACCTCTTCATTCAGACTACCCTTCTCCTCAACCACCCCTCCCAGATACTTGAAGCTGTTTACCTGTTCCACTATTTTCCCTTCTGTCTCTATTCTCAGCTTCTTCTGATTTCCCCAATTTTCTGTCTTTATCACCATCTTATCTGTGCTTAGTTTCATCCCATGTGCCTTCAGATTTGCATTCCATTCTCCTATCCTTTGCTGAAGTTCTAGCTCAGAGTCTGCCTGCACTGCCACATCGTCTGCATAAAGCAGCTTTGTTGATCTGTCCCCTCCAACCTGTTTGCTAATGTAGTCCATCACCAGTGTGAACAGCAGTGGGCTCAGAGCTGAACCCTGGTGTACACCCAGTCCCACTGGGAACCCCTGTGTAAGGCCAAACAGTGTTTGTACTTGAGTCACTGGGTCCTTGCACATAGCCTACACTAATTCTACCAATGTTTCTGGGACTTAAAACCACCACAGTACTGCCCAGATCAGCTTTCTTGGGACCTTGTCTTATGCTTTCTCCAAGTCTAGGAATGCCCAATTGGACTCTCTCCTCTTCTCTAGCTTCTTCTCAAGTATCTGTCTCAATGCAAACATCGGGTCAATTGTGCTGCATCCTGATCTGAATCTGAATTGCTCATCTCCCATCTTACATTCTACTACTCTGTGTATCTGTTTATCAATCACCCTCACCAGAACTTTCATGCAATGTGGAAGGAGTTTGATGCCTCTGTACTGCCCACAGTTGTGGATGTCCCCTTTGTTCATGTACACTGGCACGAGTATGCTTATTCTACAGTCATCTAGGATACGCCTTTCTCTCCACACTGCTATTAGTACCCTCAAGAGCCATTTCTCCCCTATCCACTCAGCATCTTTATCATATCTGCTGTGACCTCCTCTGAGCCTGCTTCTTTCCCTGACTTCATCTTCCTTAGTGCTGTTCTTACTTCTTCTAAGGTGGGCCTACTCTTCTTCTCCCATCGTAGGCTGTTTCTAAGGGAGTACAGCTTCTGTGGGGCTTTCTTAAATACTCCTTCCATCTGCCTTTGATGTCCTGTGGATTGGTGAGCTGGTTGTTGCTGGCATCCCTGAAGGGGGTGTCTATCTTCTTTATCTTTATGTCTTTGCCTTGCAACCTGATATAGTTTCTTTGTGCCCCTTACTGAGTCACTTTCAAGAAGTTAATTCTTTGCTATTGCAACTTCTTTCTTAGCATCTTTGTTAGCCAACCAGTAGTCCTTCCTAGCCTGGTCAGTCTTTTCTGTCTCCCACTTCTTCCTGCACTCCTTCCTTCTTTTGATGACTTCCTGGACTTCTGCATTCCACCACCAGCTTTCCTTATGTACCTTATTTATATACCTGGCTCAGCCACATATCTTTTCTGTAGTCCTAACACATGCTTTTTTTAGGTGCTGCTTCAACTCCACCTATTTCCTCCTCTTCTTGGGGTGCTAAAGCCCTGAGTGATTCGTTGAACTGCTGTACTTTCTCTCCAGTCAACTTCCAGATCTTCAGCCTGGTCTCTGTTGACCTTAGAGCTTTCTCTGACCACTGCTTGCAGCTGATTGTGGCAACTAGTGGTTTATGGTGTGTGACTGTTTTACTGGGGATGACTTTGCAATCATGGATTCTACTCCAGTGCCATACTAGGAGGAAGTCTACCTGAGTTGCATGTTGGCCACTTTTGTATGCGATCTTGTGACTGTCTGTCTTTCTGAACCACGTGTTGGCTTAAGCCATTGCCAAATAGAAGTCTAGAATGGCTTCTCCTTCTTTATTCCAGTTGCCCCACCAATGTAGACCAAGGCAGCCCTTTTATTCTCTGTCTGTCCCAATATGTGGATTCAAGTCACCCATTATTAATACCAATTCATGTTGTCCTGCTTTAACTAGTAGGTCCTGCAATTGCTGCCTGAATCTGGATCCCAAGCCAAGTGGCTTTGCTGCACTGCCCTTCCATTTCAACTCTTGGATACATAGAATGTCCAGCCTCCTCTGTATCATCATGTCATCTACTTCATGAACCTACATTAAGAGTAGCAATTATCAGTTCATGTTTGGCAGTTTGGTTGGTTTACATCCAGCTTTTGCTCGCCAGAGCTATCCCAGGTAACCCAGGTTGGGCAACTAGACACCAGCCAGCCAGTAGCTTGACCCAGGTATGGTGGATACACACTGGCCAATAGGGACATATATACCCCTCCCACCATGAGTGGGTCAGTGTAGGCCAGGTCATCAACCCACTTTTCACCAATAACTGCTCATGCCCTTTTTTGGCAACATTAATCAATATGACAGAATCACCTAGAGCCATATTTTACACCATCGAGTTGAGTGGCTAGCCCTGCCACAGCACACAGTCTGTGATCCATGTTCTCCTATCTTGAGGATACTGTGCACCACAGTAGATGCCCAAAGCGGTTGGTCTATACAACTCTTCCCCCTTTAGGGTACCATCCATTCATTTGGGAGTTTGAGACGGAAACACTCAGCAGGTTTTTTGGGCATGGGAGAAACCACACAGAGACACAGGGAGAACACACAAACTCCAAACAGGCATTGGTCGGAGGTGAGGATCGAACCTTGTATCTTGTGCATGGGAGGCAAAGACCTTAACCATTAAGCCATTACTAACATCCTACAGGAAAGACTAACACAGACAGATAACTGGTGTTAAAGCCATTTCTAAAAACTCAGTGCCAAGAAATGCATAATAGTACCCTTTGGGAAGTTGGCCACCTTATGAAACTATCTCATTGATTACACACTCCTAAGAATGGATCTAGCAGTCAGGGATTTGGGACCATATGTGGAATGGTTATCTGGCTTTTGAGTAATATGTGTCTAAGGTACTAAGAAATCCTTCTTTGTTGCTCAATTTATAAGCAAGGGCATGGCAATTAGGTTCACAGAGTCATTGTTCCTCTGTATTTGGTCTTCATCAGACCCATCATTTAGTACAAAGTCCCCTTCAGTATTTAACTGGCCAGGCACATGCAGCAACTGGAATGTCCTCAGATGTTCTCTACAAAAAGGATAAAGGGAGTAAAAAGCATGTCCTATGCAGATCACCTCAAAACCCTGTTTCTATACTTGGTTTCCAACAGGCTGCTGAGAGGTGATGTATGCCTGGCATACAAGGCATCTTTGGATCCTACTCTGATGAACCTTTTGCACATCTGCAAAATGCATAGCATAAGAACTGCTCAATCTAGGGTCTTGAACCTTGCTTGTGACATAAATAACATATGTTGGTTTATCAGGTATGCATCTTAGAGAATTGCCTTCCTCTAGCACAGGCTCCCCTTCCATATGAAACAGACTTCTTCCTTTACCCTATCCAAGCATAACCTGGACTAAGAGATGGAAATTTGGAAATTCTTCTGAGGTCTAGCACCTATGTCAGTAATGGACAGATGCAGTCTGTAAATGGTATCCTAGTGTACATATACCTCTTAAAATAACATGTACATTTCAAAAACTTATGGGATACTTGCCAGATGCATAGCTAGGTTTAAAAAATACCCAATGCTCCTTTGCTATTATATACTTATGAACCTATGAATCTATAAACAGGCAGGTCCATCCTTTGACAAAGCTGAATTGATGAGGGTTCCACATTAACAGAGTTTTAATGTCCAGATTAAAGAGGTTTGAGATAATAGGTCCACAGTTTTACATATGAGGCTAGTGAGACTAATGACACTATTTACTAGGGTGCATTGTTGGACCACACTTATGCAATGGCATTATAATGGCTATTTTTCAGGCTTCATGAATGCAGTCATTTGAGAGGTTTGCAATTAAAAGGTTAAGTATGGATTCATATAAGCCATATTTGGAACTGATAATAAGGCAACCTGGTGTGCTACCTGGGCCCGTGGATGCAGTGTTCTTAGCTTTTAAGAGGATTGGCAGAATTTGTCCCGTAGTCATTAAAGGAGGCTGTTCCCAGGGAGCCTGGAAAAGTGGCACCTGTGGATGGAGTCAAATTTGCATGCACTAAATTTGTCAGATAGAATATTGTAAGTATAGTTAAATATCCTAATTGTATGAGACACATGATACAAACTACCATTGCACAAAGCATTTACAAAAAGAATAAAAGGTGTGCTTTAATCTACTCAGATTAATTTGATCCTTTTTTAAGAGGCATTACTGGTAAAGAACAGACTCAGTGGCATAATGTTGCCTTGCATATGAAATGAAAATGCAGCTGAGTATCTTGTTTAATTAACTCAGTCAAAATTAGAATACAAAAGAAATTCCCATTATATGCCCACATACTCAAAATGCATACATCCATAGGTTCCATGACCATGAGTGTTGCACTGTCATCGCAAAGAATTCTACATCAGATGAGCACAGAAATTGTATTAGTCAAATTATGTTTGTGTATAAATGTTGGTGATAATGGAGAACACTAGTCAATGCATAATATTAGACCCAGAAAAGTAAGTGATGTGGTTACGCAATGTCCAGTGTTCACCCTTATCACCTCATACTGCTATTACCAATAAAGTCATCTGCTATCACCAAGAGGTGTGGCTGTCAGTTTGGGCAGTTCCTCTCAACTGTCCCTGATTCAGCCATATAGGTTCACAAGTTCACAGATTCATTGGTGTATACTAGGCTAATGACCACAGGGGCCTTTATAAGCCTAGCCATGCATCCCAAATCTCTGACAAGTTCTGGTACCCTTGACAGGTGCAAGCAGGTGCTTGTGAGATGAACCATTTACAAGCTGGGGCCTGGGAGATGAACCATTTATAGATTGACTGTGTCCATTAGAGACATATGTGCCAAACCAGGGATGGATTTCTTGTTCCTATCAAATTGTCTGTTTCACATGGATGGGGAGCCTGTTCCAGAGAGGATGTAGTCAATCGGATACATACCTGTCTTTATATCACAGGTAAAGTTTAAGTCTTTAGAATAGGTAATTTTGGTAATAATTGTTTTGCAGATATGCAGGAGGTCCATCTGGATAGGGTCTGACAATCCTTTGCATGCCGGGCATAGAGCTCCACTCAACAGCGTGCAGGAGACAGAATACAGGGATAGGGTCTTGAGGCGGATGGCACAAGACATGTTCTTTATGCTCTATATTTTTTAGTGGGGAACCCCTGTTGATGCTCCAGTTGTTTGATGTGCCTGGTTAGGTACATGTCAAAGGGGTCATTGTACTCAATGATAGGTCTGATGAATGTTGAATACAGTGGAACAATGACTTCCTTGGACCTAGATGCCATATGTTTGTTTATAAGTTGTACTACATAAAATGATTTCCTCTCTACTGTAGATAAATGATGACCAAACAGTAGATTACTGTCCATGTGTGTCCTCAAGTCCATGATTACTGGGTCAACTCTTAGTGGTGTGTTGTCAAGAGTCTATATTAGTTCACTGCAATTGCATTGTGGCGAACACCTAATCATCGTCTGTCATACAGTGAAATTCATTTCAGCATTCGCTGAATTTACAGAGGGCAAAGAAATACTTGCCCTACAGCACAACTTTGCTCTTTTCTCCATTGTAGTAGAATCTCTGTGTTGGTATATATAGTCAGGGGGGTGTGGGGGTGGGTTTGATTTGCTTAGCTTTCAGTCTGTTGTGCTGTAGGGCAAGTATTTTCTTGCCCTCGGTAAATTCAGCGAATCACTGAAATTAATTTTGCTGTATGAGGGTTGGCAATTAGGAGTTTGCTGCAATGCGATTGCGGCAAACTAATATAGACCCTGTTGTCAATATAACATTTACCAAGGGTGGCTGACTTCCAGAAGAGTACTATTAAGCATTTCTTGACATTTAGTTTTAGTCCATGGCACTGATATTAGTTATTTGTCTGTGTCAGCCCTTCTTGGAGAACATTTGTGTCAATGAGTTACTCTATGACTGCTCCTAGTTTGCAGTCATCTACAAATTTAGTCAGAGGCCATTGGCATTGGCCTTGACTTCATATCCTTATATGCTTTGCCCTGCCCATTGCAAAATGTTTGACATTTTTCTGATAAATCACTGTGCATTATGGTTAGTCAGTCAGTAATTACAGACACTAAGTGGCTCATACTCCTTAATTTTTTTTTTTGAAAAATTAGTACTGATGCAATACCTGTTGTTCTATTAACATTAAGTGAATTAAGATTGATATTACAATAAAAAATGCCCCTGATTTGGGCATTTTGCTACACATTATTTTTAGCTTTGTCCATGCTTCCTGAGCAAAGAAGTTGAGAGCAATTGTGTGGTACTAGCAGCTGCTGTGGTATATTGGTTACCAAACTTGTTTACATGAGTAAAGTTAGAGTTACAATAGCAGTGATTGATTTGTCCAATCTGCATGCATGTTTCAGAATATTATTGACTTTCAACAGAATTTTAGTAAAAACGGAAAGTAAAACCAAGATGAGAAGATGATATATGGCACATCCTGTCTTCAGAAACAGAATGTTATGCAGCAGAAAAAAATATTCTGAGAGCTACAGAAAAACAGTGGTGCAGTCCACCATTCTCCATTATCGACTAAATGTTCACCCTCACAGTCATGTTTGTGCCATGTTGTGCAAAAAACAGTCCATTTTCTCAAACTAATTGGACTGCTCCTCCCATTCCTCTTCTGCATCTCCTGAATTTGTAGAGTCTCCTTGCTTAGAGTATGTCATGCAGCTATTCTCATCCTCCCTTTTAGGTAAGTGCATTGCTAATTCTCTTAATTTGGCCATTATCTGATCGGTATTAATAAGTACACATTAATGTTTCATCTGACAAAAAAAAAAAAGAAAACCTTCAGTCCTGCAAGATATGTCAACTTATTATTTTAACATCTGCATGTTATATTCTCTGATCATCTCAACAAGGTGCAATCATTACGGCAATATAACATTTGAAAAATCATAATCCTCATAAATGAGTCAAACAACAGGAAGGGTTAGTTGGAGGATGGTGCATTGGCATTCTTTTCTCAAATTCCCAGGGCATAGAGACAGCTATTAACATGGACCTCTCTGGGGATGGGAAACACCTTCGTCATGACTTTCCTAAATTACCAGAGCCAGTCATGGCACACAGCCTCAATGGAAATGTGCCAGATGGCAGTTGGGTCACCCAGGCCCAGATCTTCATCTCCCCAAGAGGGGGAGGTGCATACCCCTTCACTGATGATTGACACAGCTGCCAAGTTGAATCCTCTGGGTGGATTGTGTATACTTTAACAGTTTACCTCTGAGTGGTCTGAGGTTCACTTGAGCTCTCTTTTCAAAGTTTTTTTTCAACTGTCCCTTATGGTATTGTTTGACTATCAGTTTATGCTGGTGTTTAGTCTTTAATGGAGTTTACCACCCACTTTGGGCTGCATTCAGTAACAATCTAACTCTTGGAAGACCTGATCCCAGGGTCAGAAGCCATTACTGCCCTCATAGCATCTGTGACCTGAGCCTTAGTCAGAAGGACTTGAGTTCAGGGCATTGCTTGAGATAGACTTCTGTACTACATATTTTCTGCACTAGTTGTCCAGGTGGGGATTCACCGCTGGGCTCTTCCCTCTACACTCCTGAGTATTAAGGAAATTCTGGTTAGTTTTGTTTCTTCTCTTTAGTAATATGCATAAGTTCAGTGGGCCACCATGTTTGATCTGAGGTTGTGCTCTGAGTCTATCATAGAGTGGAGCAGGTGTCCAATCCATGAACCAAGGCACTCCAACTAGGAGGAATGCATGTGTGCACTACAAGACTGACATGCCTGGACTCAGGTATGAGAAGAAGGGCCTGCCACAGAAGACACCCAAGACATAGAAACAGGGCAGGGGGAGCATCCAGTCACTCTCATCAGGAAGGCAGGTAAGTGGTGAACAACCAACAGTAACTGGTAGGGCCAGATATATTACGGCACCCTACAATTCAAGGATTCTTGGGGCCCAGGAGTGAGGCAAGCACTGGACAGTCAGATTTTCCAGTGCAGAGGTGACGGGTAGATGCTTGTCTATTCAAGTTCCACCTTGAGAGAGACTGGAGACTCTCATGACACCACAGATGGACCCTTGGGGGACACACACTCATGGGAGATTGGGGGCTCAATGACCCTGAGACAGGAGTAGCCGTGGGAGCAACCCAGGGATAAAAAGTGCATTTGAAGTGTCAATCATCAATGTGTCCTGCAATTCACATTAATTCTTTCAGCTATATGCAATTTTCATTTATGCTTGAAATAAGTGATTCACTGCTCAAGGTTGTATGTTTTTATTTTTATTTATTAAATAAAAATAAAAAGTGATTCACTGCTCAAGGTTGTATGTATATTCTCTTTCTCTCTCTCTCTCTTCCTCTCTCTCTGTCTCTCTCTCTCCTGCTCTCTTATTCTCTACCAATCATTGTTTGGTAATAGAGGTGTCAACTCAGTGCTGATGGGCAAGATTTATTTATTTTTATTTTTATTTTTTTCCAGTTTAATGACCGAAGAGGTCCACTGAGCTCAAAGAGCCCATTTTCAGTGGAGGCCCGGGGAGAAAAGCTCCAAAAACACAGTAACAATAAGCAATAAAGTATTATTACATATCCATAATACACAGTGACAATAAGCAAAAAGTTATATTACATAGTAAAACTTATTAGGGTGCAGTCAGAAAATTGGAACATGTATTGCATACATACATTTGTACATTATATTCATACATACATTTGTATTAGGACTGGGACAAGTTGAAACAGATGATTAGTTGCACCGAGGAGGTAGATGATGAGAGTAAGGTTGTAAAATAACAGTTGTTATTCATTTGAATGTAGTTACTCATTTGAACGTAGTTATAGAATGACATTTGTAAACACAATTTTGCATAGAAGGGTGAATGTAGGTGAAAAGTACATTATTTAAAAAGTATCGAGTTGAGACAGAAAGAAAAGAACCAGAGAAGGTGGGGTGTATACATCACTATTCAAGATAAGAAGTGTATACATCATCATTCAGGATAAGCAGTTAGGACGATTTAGTTAATAGCATCAAAGTTTAAGAATTGCCAATAGAGAGAATATTCCCCAGAAAGGGGAAAGAGGATAGTTGGTAAGCTATTTACAATATATACATTAAAGATATAGAATGCTTGGTAATGTTATATTCAAACTGAGGCTACTGTTTTAGGTAGTCAGTATGGGGTAGATTAACTTGTAGTAGGGGCATAGTGGGCTAGGTGGGTTAAGTGCAACTGCAATTCCAATTTTGGGTGAGGTGGAAATGAAGCTGAGTTTTGAAGTGTTCAAGGTTTTCTGAGGTTCATAGAGTGGGAGGGAGAGAATTCCATTTTTTGCTAGGGAAAATGATAGGAGAAGTTGACCGGTGGGACAGTTTGGTTTGTATACAGAAAGTAGATTTTGGTGGGCAGATCTTAAGAGTTCTGTGAAGGGTGTATGTTGGTAAGTTGTTAGAGCTGGGCAACTGTTGGGTTTAAAAATTAGTTTGTGGGCTGTAGTGAGTTGGAGGTAGCTAAGGAAGTTGAGAAGTTCTAGCCACTGAAGCTGGTGGAGAGATAAACAGTGGTGGGAGGTGTATTTGGATTTAGTGGCGAATTTTGAGATTTTGTTGTAACAGGTTTCTAGTTTGGAAGTGATAGAGGAGGATAGGTTAGTTAGAATAGGAGCACCGTACAAGAGCGATGGTAGTAAGTAGGTAGTGGCGAGTGTTTGTCTTGTAGATGGAGAGAGAAAGTGGGAGTTTCTGTACAACATACCAAGTTTTTGATGTGTTTTCTTAATATTTAGCTGAATATGAGTATCGAATCTTAGGTGTTCATCAATAGTAACCCCAAGAAGTTTAGCAGATGAAACAACTTCTATGGAAGAGTTGGCATGGCTAATTATTTTGAAAGAGTTTTTGTTGAGAGTGAGGGATTTAGAGAGAGTGAAAAGTAGTATCTTAGATTTGTTGGCATTTAGGGAGAGGTGATTTTGAAGCATCCAGTTCTCTGTAGTTGAAAAGGCGATTTGAGTTTGTGTTTGGAGCTCTGGTAGGTTAGAAGTGGAGCAGACTAGGGTTGAGTCTTCTGCGTATTGTATTATCCTAGCGCAAGATGCAACAAGAGAGGCAGGTGAGGTTTTACAGGCATCATCATGAGTGCCTGTCTTGGGTTACTGGACCCAGACCACGGGAAGGCAGAGTCTCCTGCAATAACCAGTATTGTCACCATCTTTGATCGGGGGTGGCCTCAATGACCATCTGTAACTTTAAACAGACAGCAAGTCATCCTCACAAGTATCCAAGACTGGGACCTGAGAAAGAATATATACACCATTAACTTACCAGTCTCTTAAACAAATTAAATGGAGCCCATCTTAGACAGCAAGCTACCCTCTAACTAACATTCCAATAAGTCTGTTAAAATTCTCCCTTTTTGTACTTACAGATGAAGTCTTCTGTCCTCTTGCATGTATAAACTTTAGGGAAGATTCAATAAACCCTGCCTGTTAGTACACTTTTTTGTATTCAATAAGCTGCTCTACATGGTGTATAGAGCCCCACAACCACAGTAAACATTGTGGCATGCTAATTACAGCATAACAGCTGAATTGTATGCTAATCAATCAAACCAAGATGGAGGATTTGTTCAACAGACTATAAAGCAACCATGTAGACTCAGTGCTGGTTTTCCCTGCAAATTCCAAAACCTATTGGTATACAGCCATGGAAGGGATTCTACGCAGAAAGAATGTTAGGGGCTGCTATTGCTTTAATTCACATGTATGCTGCAGGCTGAAGTCTATGCTGCTGCTGATGATGGTAATAGACCTTGGCCATGAAGGAGAAGAGTTTTCAGACCCCGTTTAACTTATCACTAGCTGTATGAGGTGGAAATTGTAGAGTTCTACAGGGTGGACAGAAACACACTACAGGAACTCTGCAACCTCTGTGGTCCTCAACTCAGACCAAGGGCAAACCAAAGGGGAACCAATACTGGTGGAGACAAAACCATGTGTAGCACTTACAAATTTAGTTACAGGAACCTTTCAGAGACCAGTAGGGGACATTCTGGGGGTGTCACAGGCATCAGCATCCAGGATCCTCCATCAAATCTTGAATGCTATGCTTGAACATGTTAGTGACCACATATGCGTTCCCCATACTCCTGAGGGCAGGGCCACAAATATGCAGGAGTTCTATCCTGTAGCATGCTACACTGAATACTGGATGCCATAGATTGCACACATATAGAAATCAAGGCATCACCCAGGCAACAGGGAACGTCTACATAAATAGGAAGGGCTTCCACTCCTTTAACTGCCAAGTCATGTGTAGCGCTAAGGGAATTATCTTGAATGTGTGTGTGCTGGTAATCCTGGCAGTCACCACAACTGACATAGCTGACACACCTCCCAACTGTGTCATATGTTTGCTGGGGGGATATCCCACAGGATAATTTACTGGAGGATGCAGGTTTGCGCTGGAACTGTGGCTGATGACACCCATCAGAAATAAACACACACCTGCTGAAGAATGCCATAATGAGGCACACTCTTAAACCAGAAATATCACAGAGTGTGTGTTTGGGCTGCTGAAATCACAGTTACAGTACCTAGATACATCTTGGGAGCCCTGCAGTACAATCCCTGTACATGTACTGAAATCTTCACCATCTGTGCTATGCTTCACAACATCATCATCCTGAGAAAACAACTTCAGCAGGATCAGCAAGGGAAATGGGCACACATCCAACCACCAATGGCAAGGTCACCACAGCCACACACAGGTGAGGAGTCAGAGGGGGAACCAGCAGCTGCTGTGGGTGTAGACAGACATAGGCATGCTCAGTATGCCTTGCATTGGCTAAGACATAATGCATAGCACACTCACTAACCACCTAAGGGGCTAAAACCTTAATCCTACCCATATACATATAGTAACACTGAAGCCAGGCAATGCTCACAACCTTTACTTACCCATGTAATAGCTGTGTACTTCTAGCATCAGACAGAGTCAGCCCTGAACTAAAACTGTAGCAACTGCTGGATTTACAAGGTAAGTGCTGAATCTGCAGCATTCAAACAAAACTGTGTAATAATACAAAGGAATGGCATATCCTTGCATGTTGTATCTCGGTAATGTAAGTAAGTAAAAGATGCGTGATTTGTACAACAGTGAATTCAACATGTGACAGCAGAGATTTATGTGAATTTGTGTCCTCTATCAAGTAATAGGCCTCAGGCATCAAAGATTCACACATTCATACCTCTCAAAGGTACTGATGGTCACCAAATGTCATCAGTCTGCTCTCATACTTTTGTGCTGGCAAATCCTTAAAGAGAGAAGTTAGAACTTGATGAGACACATCTCAGTTTGAGAATTCATAACCCTCAGAAAATTCTTAAAAATACTGATGCAAAAACTGTTTTGATTCTATCAACTGTCTAACTTTGTAAGAACAAAATATGTAAAATGTTTCCCTATTGTTCACCTATTGTCACTTTTATTTATGGCTTAGTCCAGCTTTGCTGGTCTAACAGTTTGGCAGGGATGTGCACATTACAAAAACAATAAGAAAGCAGTACAGTTGTCAAAATAATATTACAAGCACAGATATAGTATGTACTAAGTCAACTACGCACCATGAGCATCAGACACAAAACTTATGTATCTCTGACTCCAAAAGATAGAAAACAAGGATATGGCACAGTTACATACCTCTCAACTGTACAGATTTTCACAAAATGTCCAGATTTTTGCCTCATATTTTGGTCCATTTTTATAAAATTGTGGTTTTCTGGCAAATTAGTGGCAAATCATTAAAGACTGAAGTTAGAAAATAATGACAGGCATTTGAGTTTCAGGCTTCATACCCTTCAGAAAATTCATGCTAAAGCAAAACCTTTTATTCTATCACCATTTTAAGTTTGTAAGTACAATATTAAAAAATTGTCCCTATTTTTAGGCCTTTGTCCTACTTTTATTAATGGCTTTGTCCAGATTTCTTGCTGTAAGAAGTTGAGAGGTATGCACAGTTATCATCACTTACACAGGGTGTTTTGTGTGTGTGCGTGTGTGTGTGTGTGTGTGGGGTGACAGGAAGCCTAGTCTGACACAAAACGCCTCCGATTACTGGTCAGATAAGAAGAATGAGCAACAAACACAAAGCAATAAGACAGAAGTTGCATTTCTGCTTCTGCAAATAATAGTCTTAAATGATTGTGGGATCACTCATTGCACTACATCTGAAATTTATACATGTACAAAAAACTGAGAAGTGTACAACTGTCATAGGTTTTGCTAATACTGTGGATGATTTTGCATTTGCTCCAAATGGAGTAGAATGTGTCATTACCTGTATATATGGTATGGATGTGAGCATGTAAGGGAATTGGGTGGCAGAATGTGATGACAGCAGACAGTAGACAAACACAGTGGCACCATGACATCTGTAACACATACTGGACTCACCATATTAGCCAGTACTACACATGGTGACAAAACCCACTGCAGGAAATGTGCTGAGCAACATGTGTGTCCATATGACTCACACATACCAGTCAGGGAGGTTCACATACCCAACAACAGTCTCAGCCAGCAGGACAGGTGTAGACAAACACAAACAGAGCCTATGCTATGCCCCCTGAATGATGGCTATGGTTAACCTTCCCCCCAGGCCTACACAGACAGACTACAGCAGGTCAGGCAGTGGGATGTCAGTTCTGAGGGGTAGGAAGTCAGACACTAATATGTTGGTTGTCCTACATATTAGTCAGACACTAATATGTAGGGCAACCAAAGCTATGATCTGTAGTACACTGGTATGCCTCTAGTCAACCTGATAGGTAAGAATACAGAATGAAATGGAGTACCTGGCATACCAGTACAGTCATAACAAATGTGTACAAATGTCAGGTGTGCCCCCCCCATCCTACGTAGTAATGTAATAACAGTCAGGTGTGCCCCCTCAATCCTGTGTAGAAATGTAGAAACAGTCAGCTGTGCTCCCCCATCCTACATAGTAATATAATAACAGTCAGGTGTGCCCCCCCACTCCTGTGTAGAAATGTAGAAACAGTCAGGTGTGCCCCCCCTGCTATGCAGAAATGTTGTAACAGTCAATGCCAAATGATCGATGGATACCCTGCAGAGACAGCATGCTACCTTTTGGTGTACAACACAAAGGTCAGCACTGCAGCACAAACTACCTGGACTCGATCCACACATTCAATACAGACGACCATACTGGGCATGCTCACAGACTTAGAGAAATGAAGGCAATATCAGTCAACAACATACTGAAAGGTCATACTGGGCATGCTCACTTGCACTTAAACACATGAAGGCCACGTTTGCAAACACCAGTGGACCAGACATATCTGGCAGTCGCAGTTGTTAGTGCAGACACTAGTCAATATGCACCGCTCATGCCTTGCACACACAGTGGATAGGAATACAGACATATATGTCAGGACAACACACTATAATAAGCCAAAGGTAGATGTACATAGATGTGTGGAAGAGGGTGACAGTGGCAAGGAGCCATCCTGGCCTGTCCCACCCAGCACACAGCCAAAGGGCCTCAAACACATGAGGTGCATATGTCACTCACTGCAGATGCTAGCCACCAGCATCTGTCAGCATTACAGACTATGTGGTGCATGTGCCAGATGTGCAACATGACTGTACAAGGAAGTAGTCATCTAGCAGCTGTATACATGTACCTGTGAGATATGACCCTGTGTGTGCCTGCATGTGGTGTGTCAACCCCTAGATGAATGGGTTATGGCCCATGCACACATACTGCCCTCTCTATAGCCCTACTATGACAAGCCTGCTGAGGTCATCCACTGTGAAATACACCTATGGGAGATATGTAGCCCAGTAATCTCTGTAGCGCATTCCATAATTGCGTACTGCTGTAGTGTGATAAACTAGTTAGGTAGAAATTCTAATCCCAGACTTGGCAACTGTGTGTGTGTCTGTCTGACTGCGTAGAGAGCAATGCTTTTTAGGGTAGTCACACTCCCTACAATTCAAATGCTCAACTTTGGCAAGGCTGCTGATGTCATCCATCTAGAAATACACCTCTGGGAAGATTGTAGCTCAGTAATCTCTATAGCCCATCCTGTAACTGCATGCTGCTGTAGTGTAATAAAGTAGGTAGGTAGGTGTTCTAATCCCAGACATGGCAAGTGTGTGTGTGTGTCTGTCTAACTCTGTCTGTGTAGAGAACAATGCTTTTTAGGGTACTGACACTCCCTACAATTAATATACTCAACTTTGGCAAGGCTGCTGATGTCATACACCTAGAAATACTCCTCTGGGAAGATAGTAGCCCAATAATTTCCATAGCGCATTTTGTAACTGTGTACTGCTGAAGTGTGTTAAAGTAGTTAGGTAGGTGTTCTAATCCCAGACATGACAAGTGTATGTGTGTATGTCTGTCTGTGTAGTGAGCAATGCTTTTTAGGGTACTGACACTCCCTACAATTAATATACTCAACTTTGGCAAGGTTGCTGTTGTCATCCACCTAGAAATACACCTCTGGGAAGGTTGTACCCCAGTAATCTCCGTAGTGCATCCTGTCACTGCGTACTGCTGTAGTGTGATAAAGTAGTTAGGTAGGTGTTCTAATCCCAGACATGGCAAGTGTGTGTGTCTGCCTGACTCTGTCTGTGCAGAGAGCAATGCTTTTTAGGGTACTGACACTCCCTACAATTCATATACTCAACTTTGGCAAGGCTACTGATGTCATCCACCTAGAAACACACCTCTGGGAAGGTTGTAGCCCAGTGATCTCCATAGTGTGTGACATAACTGCATACTGTTGTAGTGTGATTTAGAACTCTGGTAGGGTTCCATCCCCAACCATGGCAATTCTGGATGCTTTGTGTGTGTTTCAATGTCTGTGTATGGAGCAATGCATTATAGGCTAGTCACACTCAGTACATTTCAAATGCCCTACTTTGGCAATCTTGCTGACATCATTCATTGTGAAATACATCTTTGGGAAAATAGTTCTCCAGTAGTCATAGTGGTGTGTCCTATAACAGCTCCATGCTGTAGTGTGATATAGACCTCTGTTAGGGGATCTATACCCACACATGTTGGTTGTGGATGTTTTGTGTGTGCGTCATTGTATAGGGAGCAATGCATTTTAGGCTCACACTCAATACAATTCAAATGTCCTACTTTGACAATCCTGCTAATGTCATCCAATGTGATATACACCTTGGAGAAGGAGTAGTCCAGTAATCTCTGTGGCGCATACTGTAACTGCATAGTGCTGTAGTGTAATAAACTAGTAAGGTAGGGGTTCTACTCCCAGACATGACAGGTGAGTGTGCTTGTAACTCGTACCCTGTGTGGAGGTGGGTGTGAGTGTGTGACACCTATGCCCAATGTGGAGCGGGTTTTGCATATATCTTATATGGTGGCCCTACTATATATCACAATGTCCACCATACAGGGATAACAGATGTGAAATAGCTGGGAGGCTGGGGTGCAAAGCCATACCCATACATGTGACTTCAAGGCCAGGCAATCACAGTTAGCAACCCCAGTATTACCCAGAGCACTCTCAGCCCATGTCTCATACAAGCACACATGTCTAGGCAACAGCCAATATGTGGGTAGTACACTACATATTGGCAACTGATAGTAACTATGGAGTGATAGCAATGGTCTACACAGGGCATGGCACCCTGCCCATCTGTCCAATATGCACGTACATGCAGACAGTGCACCTTCCTCATGTTCCCCAATGGACACCTGCAATGCCTGTGGTGCCATCACATGTGACCCACAAAGGACATACCATGCCCTGTATGGACAGATGCCACTGACACAAGGGAATGCTGTTAGCATGCTATGAAACTAGGTGCAGGATAAACCTACTGCCCATTACCAGTTCCTGCCACAGGTGGGCAAGACTAGCACATCTGATGATAATCTGTGTTTACAACATGGGCCAGACACCCCAGGTACAGTTCTACATGTCACTGTGCATGCATGTGGGAGGTGTGCACATTCCAGACACCATCCATGTCATGGACTAAAGAACACATACATGGCAAGTGATGCACAGCATTGGCCACACACAATAGTCACCTAGGTGACTGGATGGGGGATACAATACCAACCTGTGTGGGCAAATGCAGACACTACAGCCCTGAGCCACAATGCAGACCATTGTCATGTGGCCTGATGCCAAGGTATACCCATCACCTAGCCTTGTATAGCCATCTGGCACAGTAGGCCACCACACACCCATGCAGACATGCACCCATGCATGTCAGTACTGGCACCCTGTGTGTTTGTGTGTGTGTGTGTGTGTGTGTGTGTGTGTGTGTGTGTGTGTTATATGATGCATATGATCACATCCAAACTCACTACAACCCCAATTGGCATACTGAAGCATGCTGTCTGATGTCAGACACCTCCCCATACCCTTTGCCCATACAACCTCTATATGGCCCGTGTGGTGCATGGGATACTTGCACAGTGATGTGCTGTGGTAATCCCACTACTGATGAGATGTAATCCTGGCCCTGCCAAGTGTGTCAGTGTGTGTGCATCCCTGCGAGGGTGTGGCTGTGTTAACGCTGGCACCTGTTCATGTGGACAGGCACGTGTGCTGTATAGCGACCATATCCCTGTTGCAGATGCCACTCACCATCACATATAGGTCCTGAGAGCTCCACAACAGGTAACCCATGTGGCACATCCAATAACTGCATAGAACTGTGATAGCAATACATAGTCGGCAGGAGTTTGATACCCTGTGTGGTTAGGTGTGTGACACAAACATGCTTAAGTTTTACTCTCTCATGCCCTCTCTGACTTGTCTTTGCCTCTGTCTGCCTCTCTCACACCCTCTCTGATGAATGTGGAGACCTACACCTGCTTTGCTTAGGCAGCAGCATGTATATTTTAAGTGATGCTCATGATCAGCTGATGGCCTCTGTATGAATAGCAGCCCTCCCCTAGCTTATTGCATGTGGAACAGCTGTGGTAACAGTCCCATAGCCAATTGCATGAGAACACACTCCAATATCTAGGAACATCATGTTGGTGTTGGCCCTTTAGATTCACTGTGAGCAGGAACTAGATCTGTTGTTTGGCAAACAGCATCTCAGATGGATTGGGGATTTACCTCTAGCAACATACACTTTGTGTACTTACTCAGTGATATGTCATGTGCAGATACTTGCCAGATGTACTGCTGCCAGGCCTCCCTTAACAGTCATATATGTCAGACAGAGCAGTGGGATGCTGTACAGATGTATGTCAATATCTAGTATGTGGCCATGGCACCCCTGTACCAGTGGTTATTATGTGTCAGGCCAGGCAGGGGTGTGTGAATGCATAACCTATGGTGGCATATGTATACCAGTTGTTATGTGTTATACCCATCTACATGCCTGTTAACATCCATATTGTCAGGCATGGTACACATGTTTTAAACTAAGGGGTCTGTGTATACCTCTGGACTGTACGGAGTGTGTCAAAATGTCCAAACATATTGGCCAATATCTCTGCTGCAGTCGACAGGGGCAGTACATGCTAGCAGCAGTACTTAGGTTCATAGGTAGGTACTAGGCTATTGGCCCTAGGGCCTAAACAAGCCCAGCCAAAAAGGTATCCTGGCTTTCACCACCCAAGAACATTATTTTCCTGTGCCCCTGTCAAGCAGAACCACAGAAGTGATCACGGGGGTGAATTTCCTATTACCCTTCCAAACATCAATTTTTTTCTTGAAGACTGCTAATGAGGAGCTCTGTTTGACATACACGGGTAGTCTGTTCCAGAGTATGGGAAGTCTCTGGGACAGGAATCTATCCCTCCAGCATGTTCTTTTTATTGTGGTGACAAGGTTTAGGTCCCTAAAGCATGTAGCTTGGAAGGATTGGGTTTTCTTTAAGTGGAGCACGTCCAACAGCTCTGGGTTTTTACATAGCTTTGTATGTTAGGCACAGATCGCCTCTGAGTAGGTGATATGCGACGTAGTAAAGCTGGAGGTTTTTGAGTCGATCTGCATAAGGCATCTGTTTGAGGCCAGTAATCCTTTTTGTGAGGTATTTGTGCGGCCTTTCCAGTTGTTGTAGATGTCTTCTGAGGTACATACCAAAAGGGGCATTGTACTCTATAATGGGTCTAATGAGTGACGAGTAGAAGGGAACAGTGACCTCTTTTTTTCTGGATGTGAAACCTTTTGTGATGAGGTGTGCCACATAGAAGGATTTCCTAACCACTGTGGTGATGTGATTATCAAAGGAGAGACTACTGTCCACCTGTGTCCCAAGGTCTCTTATCACATTTTCAGTGTTAAGTAGACTAGTGCCTATGTGGTAGTTCATGGGTACAGAGTTTTTACCAAAGGGGATGACAATGCACTTTTTGGCATTTAGCTTGAGACCATGGCTTTGGCACCAGGCATCTGTCTCAGTGAGGCCCTTTTGTAGGATGTCTACATCATTAGGAGTTTCGGATTATGGCTCCTAGTTTGCAGTCATCTGTGAATTTAGTTAGCCAAAGACCTTCTGTGTTAGCCTGTACTTCAGAGAAGTAGATACCAAACAGGAGAGGACCCAGGACTGAACCCTGTGGTACTCCACTTGTCACTGGTCTGAAGTATGATTTGGAGTCTGCTACTTTCACAGTGTGGGTTCTGTCAGTAAGCCAGTTGGCAACCCATCTTGTGACATTGGGATTTATACCTAGTTTAGTGAGTTTATCTATAATTCCAGAGTGGGGGAATGGTCGAACACCTTGGCGAGATCTAGATAGGCTCCACCTTACCCTCATCTGTGGCTTTGGTGACTACTTCAAAGAAGTCTATCAGGTTTAGGAGACATAATCTGCCATTTACAAACCCGAACTGTGTGGGGTCCAGAGTTTGGAGATCTTCAATGTCTTTGTTTATGACTTCCATGATGATATGTTCCATGGCCTTGCAGACCAGGATCATCAGGCTAATGGGGCGGTAGTTCCTGGAGTCTGTTGTGGCCCCCCCTTTGTGGAGTGGGATAACTGTCATGGTGCGCCATTCAATGAGCACAAAGCCTGAGGTGAGGCTATGATTGAACATGGTACTTAGGTGGGGTGCCAGTTCATTCTGTAGTTCATGTAGAAGGCAGCCTGGGATGCTGTCAGGTCCCACGGATGCTGTGTTCTTGGCTTTGGAGAGTGAGGTTTTTACCTGTGCAGCCGTTATTACAGGAACTTTGCATTCTTCCTGTATAAAGATGGGTCCTTTAGGGGATGAGAGGGGGGTAAAGTTAGCAGTGAACCTCTCTTCCGGGATGTTGGCAATATCAGTTGGTTCTGTATATTTAGTGTCATTGTGCTGTAACTCAGAGCAGATCTGAGTGTTGCCATTGAGATTCTTGACATAGCTATAAAATTCTTTGTGGTTGTCTTTAGAATCAGTGGTGATTTTATTTTCATAACTAGCTTTGGAGGATTTTATGAGGGATCTCAGCTTTTTACTGAGGTTGACCAGGGAGTTCCTCCAGTTGTGGGATCTTACTCTTTTTTTGCAACAGTTTCTTTCTTCTGTTGTAGAGTTTGTTTATAACAGAAGACCACCAGATTGGCTTCCTTTTTTGGAGGATAGCATCTTGGTTCTGTTAGGGATAGCACAGTCCATGCACTCATGTAAGTGCTTATAAAGTGCATTTGTGTAGGATTCAGCAGTCGTACCTCTATTGTCCATCTGCATGGGTGTCGTGAAGTTTGCCACTTCTGTCTTAAGAAGCTTGAAGTTGGCTTTGGAGAAATATTTTACGGTTGTTTGCCTAATGGGGGTGGGAGCGGGATGTGGATTTCTAGGGTGATTAGGTTGTGGTCGGCTCTGACCAACGAGGAGCTAACCTCTGGTGTGGAACACCGGTCTCCCATGTTAGCAATGACCAGGTCTAGGATATTGCTGCCCCTGGTGGAGGTGTGGATAAGTTGATCCAAGGCATTGGAATTGATGATTTCCAGAAAACATTGAGCAAAAGAGTTGGTACACGAGTAGTTTTCCCAGTTAATGGTAAGGTAGTTGAAATCACCCATTATTAGAGTGTTGGGTTGTACCTTAATATTTTCCAGTGTATCAAGAAAAGAGGAGTGGGAATCCTGGGGCATTATGGGGGGTCTGTAGCAAGCTACAATCAGGATTGCAGTTTTGCCCAGAATTAGTTGAACTTGGATAATCTCGGATGCATTATGCTGAGCAACTAGCTTGGATGTGTGGATATCTTTAATGAATATGGACACGCCTCCATCTTTAGTGATTCGGTCCGAGTTTGGTGGCCGAAAGGTGCGGTATGAATTATAGCCTGGTAATGCAGGGATGCTCTCTGGAGCTTTGAATCAGGTATCTGTCACTGCACAGATGTCAATGTTCTCCATTTTAAGGAGTGCCTCGAGTGAGAGCATTTTGAGGTTTAGACTTCTAGCACTGAGTAGCATTACCCTCATATTTTGCTTGCTTGTACCTGCTACGGTGTTGAATTTGTCATTTGAACCTTGCCTAAAAACTTTACTATGATGTCCTTAGGATGTCTGTCAGTAGTCAATGGCACACACGTGGAAAGCAGATGTGACTTCCAACCATACCATGTCTGTGAAGACAATCCCAATTACAGTAGCAATAGTATATAGAACTGTAATAGTACACAAATAAAGGTTTTACATTCCTGCAAACCTGTGTGTGGTGTTCTTTCCTATGACCTCTCTGTGGGTACATGTTGCAGGCAATGATTGTAATTTGTATGGGTGGCCCATACAGTGTCCAGTTGTTCAGGTGTGAACTTTAGGCATAGTGGCTGTTCCATATTTTGTGCACCTTCTACATATGTATCTTACTGTACATATCTCTGTGTGTATATGTGTATATATATATATATATATATATATATATATATATATATATATATATATATATATATATATATATATATATATATATATATATATATATATATATGTGTAAATATATATAATATATATATATATATATATCTGTATCTGCATATATGTGTCTGTGTATATGTATCCTGGAGATGTTGATAGCTTCCACATTTTACATTTCCTATGGGATCCAGATTGTACTGCATGATATGTTGCCAATACCAGCCTGACATCATACAGGTGGGATGTAGTACTGTTAACATCTTGTGCCCATGTCATGTCAGGTCCTGGTTATGGGATCTGCAACACTTGGTAGTGTATTGCAGGGTGGATGTGTTTGGCTGGGGGGAGCATGCCTATTCGTACAAGATGTATATTGTTTGGGGCCTCTCAACCCCATTAATGGTGCATGTGGACATGTGGACATATTTGCTATTGTTAATCTACCATTGCTATCTACAGATGTATGGCCACATATATAAATATATATATATATATATATATATATATATATATATATATATATATATATATACATATATGTATATATCTCAGCTTACATATTTATGGCTATGTCTGTATATACCTACATAGCTATGTATCTCCGTACAAATATGTACCTAGTTGTGTATACGTAGACATATAGATGTAGACATATATATGTGTCGATGTAGGCATTTGCATGTATATATGTTCATATATATTTATATATATGTATGCATTTCTAAATATACATATATATCTACATATATAGATATGTTGTATCTGTTTAGATATTACAATATTTACACACACACATACATCTAGATGTTGGTATACATTCTCTGTACTGTTGCATGACTGGGCTGGATGATATGTTTCTGAAAACATCAGATTTATGTATAACTATCATGGCTTAGTGGCAAATCACTTTGACTATGGTGTGCAGGGTCCTGGGTTTGAGCCTTGCAGAGGCTGTTTATTCTGTTGCTGGGCAGAGCATGGGCCATTGGATACAGAGTGATTATGGCATTTTATAGCAGTTATAAGCATGTTTGTGTGGGTTTGTGCAGAGGTAAGCACTGGGATTTTGGGGAGGGGTTGTAGGTATATTTGGGAGGTAGGTTGAATAGGTTAACAGACAAGACAAACAAGATGCATACAGGGGCAGTACATGACACATGTGGGGGGTAAACACCTTGGAGGGGAAGGGGTGTTTGGAAGTCACAAGCCCATGAGCCCCCAAATGGAAACAGTGGGACTGAGGTTCCCACCCATAGGCAGTCACCACTGCACTTTCAAGGCCCCAAAGGTGGCTATGCTGGGAGCTGGATAGGAGGGAGAGGCTCAGCCTCTAATTGCACCACACGGCCCTCAAGCTGGTGTAGTTTGTCTTGAAACTCCCTGTCGAGCTCCCTACGCACCACAGCCCGGGCCAGACGGGGGGGGGGTGACAGGTACCTGTCTGCCCCCGATCCCGGTGGGGGCAAACTCCATCCCCTGTGATGGTTCCACCCAAAGGTGGTGCAGGGCCAACGAAGGAGGATGCCCCAGGCTGGTCCCCAGAAGTGCTGGTGCCCAGTGCCATGGCCAGCTGAGGTGGGACAGGTGGGTCCGCTGGGATCGGCCTTCCCATACGAGCTATGGTGTTGCAGTTTTAAGAAAGATATCAGTTAATCATAGTCAACAGCATTCAGGATTAGTTATAAGAGCATGCATAGGTATTCCCATTAACCCAAGACATCAGTTTACAACAGTTGCAGAGTGAGCCGAATACATGCATATATGGGACAACAGTGGCCATTACAACAGTATGCAGGTTTCATTGATGGAAACAGGCCACCAATATGGGAGTATTTTAACATGGCGCATGTATAGAACCAAATGTGAATATTTATAAACCAATAGGACATATGTCCCAACAAAAGTTTGGAGTGTACATGTACCCATTGAGGTGTGTAATAATTTTATTGTTGCACATGTGGAGGGGGTGAGAGAGAGAGGTCAATTAACAACTTATATATCCATGTAGTTTTCACAACTTTCTTAGTCACTGCAGTGATCTGTCCCTTACATGTGTTATTACACTACCTAATGTCCTTACTTTGTACAATGGTATGTTTGTAGATTGGTATATACATGGACTGTGTCTTACGTATAGTCTCCACCTCTTACCTGTTATACCAGTTTAAGAAATCATTGTTAACACTACCAGACAATATCTACACATACTCCAAGATTCCATGCTTGTAGACAAGTATATGAGTAAACTGTGTTGTACCTACAGTCTACACCTCTTACCTGGTATAGCTGTTGAGAAAATCATTGTTTACACTACCTGACAATTTCTACACAGACTCCCAGATTCCCTGTTGTTGTTATACACATACCTAACAACCTGTTATTGCACACAATCTGGTCAAGGCATGACAGGATGCAGGTGTTAATGTGACATATATTGAGAATTGCTGTCATACACTTTGAGTGAGATACTACAATGACAAATTTGTTTCCATATACATTCTCTTTTTATGTTCAGGTCTGACTGTCCATTATATGTCAGTATAAGCTGCCTACATTTCTTAGATCATCACACTGATTTGTCAGGGGAACAGGTTACTGGGCAGCAGATTTGGGCCATTTATCTGGACATGCTGGACAGATCAGAACAATTGAGCGGTATGACTATGCATACAGCTTACTACCTGAACATTCTGCCACTGTCTGTACAGCCGATGGTTATGATTATGCTTACAGTGTACTATCTGAACATTCTAGCAAAGTCTGCACAGTTGGGTCTAATTATGCATACAGCTTTCTATCTGAACATTCTCACAAAGTCTGTACAGTTGGGAGGTATGATTATGCATACAACTTGCTACCACTCTCGGGATTCAAACCCATGCTGTGTTTGGTAAAAATATTACAGTTGACATCACAGTACACTATGATATTGGGGAATTGGTGTAAAACATTCCAATGGCTTCTATCTTAGTCTCTCTCAGTTGTTCTATATGACTGACCTCTTGGAACTTCCAACATTGTTATACTGAAATTCCTACACATTTTACCTCGGTTCAACAGTGTGGGTAAAACTGCTTAATGCAACAGTACTATTTATAGAATGCAACACTACAACAACATATGAAAGCAGGATGTACACAAGCACTCCTGGGATTATACTTTTATTAACAAGATATTACACCTTTATTTCCATGCAACCTATATGACAGTCTTCCTGCCATATTGTCTGGTTTATTCAGTACATCCCGTACACAATAATTTTTATACTGGTACAACACTTTCCAGAACTGTTATATTTATTTGTTATGACAGTACATGCAGAAATATTATTAACCTGCCTTGCAATGCAGCCTTTGCAGCCTAGCGGCATGGGCGTGCTGGTTCACAGCCTACTCATCTGCAGTTGTCAGAGAAATACAGTGATATTTAGCCATTACCTATCCATAGTATACACAAGCTAGGCAATCATTATTTACGTACTTACTCAGTGCTGGGGCATCGGCCATCTGCCTTGCTTCTTGGATGCACTGGTCCAAGAGATCACCCCTCCACTGCTTCTCATCAGCATGGTGATGCTTGACCTGCACACCAGTCCGGGGGATACCAGTGGCACTGGTGAGGTCACAGACGAGACTTTCCCAGGCCTCCACTTTATACTGAGAGCCCTGGTACTGGCCCTGCAGTAGTCTCTCCTCATGGTGTTTTACCAGGAACCATATCATGAATCTGGACTCCTGGGTGCCCCAGCGCTGCACTCTAAATTGAGTGCCTTCCCCAACTCCAGCCAATCTGCCTACATTAGGGAGCTGCAACCAGGTATGAGAATTATTGATGTAGTAATACTTCTGATTTCCTGCACTTTCCCATGATTGGATGGTTTTGAAAAGGCTAAGCTATGGGCACACCTGTTTACCTAATGTTGGCATTGGCATACTACTGGGCAGATTGAGTTAGCTGGCCTACACATTGCTTGCACCATGTAGGCTGACCTGTGCAATGATTAGCATTGCTTAATATCTCATTAGCATTATATATTCCTTTTGACATTGATTTATTATTTGTTACATGTTATATCTGTGTCTGGTATCTGTGATTCATGTATATGTACACTGTATGGGGTCCTGGGAACTTCAACACTTTATTACAATAATGCCTCACATCTGGCCTTACTGCAGCACTCCAGTTCACATGTTTATGTTATGTAGCAGGTTATACAGCATCACACTGTACATTGATTCATTTCATATGTTCAGTTTGATTTTCCTATGGTGTGGATTTGTTTGTTGACACCTCAATTGTATGTACTGTTATGATGGCTTAGTGGTTAACTACTGTCATCCGAGTGTATAGGGTCCTGAGTTTAAGCCTTGCAGAGGCTGTTTGTTTTGTTGCTGGGCAGAACACAGGCCATTGGATACAGAGTGATTAAGGCACTTTAATGCAGTTGTAAGCAGGTGTGCGCATGTTTGCATGGAGCTAAGCACTGCTAACTTCTGGTTACACTTTCTTATACTCAGTTTGCTTCCATATTGCTTAATCTGTGTAGGCAGTGCTTACCCTCGCGCAGATGCACTTAAACACACTTACTAGTGCTTATATATGCTTACTACTGCTTATTTGTGCTTAAACCTGCTTACTTGTGCCTTATTCATTATGACACTGACACTTCACATGTACATTTTCTGCAGTACTCCAGTTCATAAATATATGTTATCTAGTGGGTTTTGCAAAAAAAAAAAAATATCGGGTATAAATTGCTTTGCCATGTAAAATAGACTGTGCTGCAGTGGGACTCAGACTGGGAATGCCTGCTCATTAGGTGAATGCTCTGCCGACTAAACTATTGCTGTGCTGCTTCGTTTGCATATATCTTCCTTGTTATCCTCTTCTGTCTTTTAAGGTGCTTTAACCATGGCTAAGTGATGGGCACACCCACACACCTACAGTTTGCTGTACTCAGATTTAAAAAAAAATAAATAAAAGGGTTGCTTCTTTTAATTTATATGTACTGTTGCTGTTGTACACATGGGGGACTGTCGGTGGGGATATAAGGACACCTATGAGTGATCTCACTCATTTTTTAAAACCTTCTGCTGTTCTACATTGCAGGGGTCTGTTTTTTCCTGAGAGCTCTGCCCTCAGACATGCCCCCCTGCACTCATACATGCTCTGTGTAAGCCTGGGAGCTTGGGCAGCGCCCCTTCATTATTATGCATGGGGCGCTGCTGTCCTGCTCCTACATTGGGGCTTCCGTGCAGGACTACATTAGTCCTGCACAGAAGATTAGTGAATCCAGGAGAAAATACTAAACACAAAATATAACAAGAACAATAGTGTTTTATTTATATAAAAATTTGAATGTGTATCACACTTTGAACTTGTATAAAACTAAAATACAATTTGAACATTGAATCGAGACAAATGTTGTCAGCTGACAAGCAACAGCAGGGCCCATGTAGAAAATCAAAAAAAAAGGGGGGTTGATCATGGAACTTTATATTTCATTGTTTCATCTACAAATAAAGTACCTGTTGCCCTTGAATAATAAATTGCCTGTTACATTAAGAAAATATGCTAGTAATATTGCAATAGGGAACAGATGGCAAACTGATAACAGGTTTATAGTTACTAGGTATTTCCTCCAAAGAAGGACAGTCTCAGGACAGCAGCATCCACCCCCTTTAAAAGGGCAACACAGTACAGTATCAGCAATTTATCTACATACTGTGGGAGTAGAAGCCACAGAATTTTGCATTAAAAGCAAGCATACTACCTGTTGTGCTACTAACAATACAAACAGACTTAGCATAAGCAGCCCTAAACTTCTCTTCCCCTGAAGATCTCAGCTCCTTGTAAAATTTACTTGACACTCAACCATATCTCAACTTACAGGACAAGAAATCTGGAAAAAGCAAAAATGTATTGGGGGGACATGGGCCCAAAAAACAGGGACACATTTTAAACATTGGTTGTATAATCTTGGAAAGTTGCTAGAATAAAATGTTTTGTGTTACCATGCATTTCCTGAAAGATAGGAAGACTGAAACTTAAATGGCTATCATTAGTTAATACAGTTCTTACTGATTTGCCAGAAAACCACAGATTTAAGAGGAAAAGACCAAAAGTATTTCAGACATTCTGAGGAGTTGCACCCATAGCTCTCAAGTGGTATGGGTAGAGAATTCAGGCTCTTGTTCCTTGTACCTAAGGTACAGAGTTTGAGCCTGAGTAACACTAACCACTAGTTATACTTAACTGTGACATCACACACAACAGTCATTTGAAATGAATACAGTATAAACAGCAATGCAGACTAAGCAACAATCAAATACAATACAAAGCAGCAGTCAGTGAATTTCCAGACTTTTACTTAGAACTGAGAAATTGAAAATATAGACTTATTTAAAATTGAAAGTATACCACTTACTTAAAAGCGAGCTGGCCCCCAGCTCTGCACTGCCTACAAATAATAAACTACATTCTTTTTTCTTACCTGGAGGCTTTCTCATCCTGATGTGCGGACATGAGTGGATGCTGGGCGGACTCTGGAAAACTTAAAATGTGCACAACAGCACAACTCTACTCCACTTGATGCCATGCTGCTACATTCCCTATTTCCCTCCAAAACAGTTTATCTGACTGAGTCTATCACATGAAGCTGATGTCATCATGCACACCCCTCTAGGCTGGCAATGAGTGGTGACATCAGCCATAAATTTAAAGCTGTATATAAAACTAATAATAATAAAAAAATTGGGAATTAAAGGGGCCACTCAAGAATTTGTGGGACCTCATTATTTTGCCCTCAAAACTGGTAAATACCAAGGAATTCAGTATGGTTGAGACATCTGGAGGTGGAGTGTTCAGGAGTCCAGAATCTTTATTCCATCACGCAAACCTGCTGCTTGTCAGTCCACTATGCAATGTGGACAATAGCATCTATTACTTTTGCTTACTGTAGATTTAGTGTTCATGCTATGAAACTACATGTGGAAACACAAAAAAAAATGAAGGCATTATCTAAGAAAAATAACACCTATTTATAATGCAACCATCTGTTACCTCCATGAACTGCATCCTTGTTCTCTCAGTACTTGTTCCAAATATATAAACTATACTACATACATAAATAAGAAATATTGTCTTGTATGCTATGCACATCTTTATAATGACAATACACATTCAGATTTTCCAGTACTTGTAGTAATGTTTTCACCTGTTTGCATATAGTTTGCAAAGCTGTCTCTTAAAGTATACATGCACATAGGAAACACAACCACCGAATACTACACATTACACACTCATCAATCTGGCAACATGCAGAACTTTAATATCTTGACAGCTGAACATAACTAGCTATCAATTTCATGCAGGCCTCTCAACATCTTCTCTTCAGCAACCAGTTCTGATGTCATCCACTAGAAATTGTCCTGCAGCCTTGTAAAAGTCAGACTTCTGCCATGGTACTCACATAAAGTACTGAGTTCACTAGTCAGTGTTGTTAGAAAGGTAGGGGCTCTGTTTTCACTGCAGTCAACTAGTGTGTGTGTGTGTCTGTCTTTCTGTCTAGTCAGAGGAGTATAATTGTATGTCTTGTAGTTACCATTTCAATCCCATGGATTGCCAATATTTTGACACTTGTACATGCCTACATATTCATTTCATGCAGGCCTCCTAACATCTTCTCTCCAACACCCACTGTTAATGTCATACACTACAAGTTGTTCTGCAGTATTGTAAAAGTCACACTTGTGCCATGATACTTGTGTAAAATACTGAGCTTTCTAATCTGTGCACTTAGGTAGGGGTTCTAATCTCACTACAGTCAACTGGGAGGTGTGTGTGTGTGTGTGTGTGTGTGTGTGTGTGTGTGTGTGTGTGTGTGTGTGTGTGTGTGTGTGTGTGTGTGTGTGTGTGTGCGCGTCTGTGTTTAACTAGTCAGAAGAGCATAAGTGTGTATCTTGGAGTTAACACTCCAGTCCCATAAACTGGTAATAGTTTGACACTTGCACATACCTACACATCCATTTCATGCAAGCCTCCAAACATCCTCTCTCCAACATCTACTGCTGATGTCATCCAGTTTAAGGTATTCTGCAGCCTTGTAAAAGTCACACTTGTGCCATAGCGCTTGCATAAAATATTGAGCTCTCTAGTCTATGTACTTAGGTAGGGGTTCTGCTCTCACTGCAGTCAACTGGGGCATATATGTATTTGTGCACGTGCTTGACATCAGCGTCAGCATTTTACACCAGCATGTGGGACACTGCTATTACCATTTTCTTTTAATCAAACTCAGTTGATGTTATCAGCTATAGCTGATTTATAGATGTACAGTATTTCCTTAAAAGCAGGGTTAGAGATTGCCCTGTAGTCCAGGCGCATGTCATCTCATTCTATACAATACAGATTACAGTGACATGGCTTTCATCTGCATACATCATGGAATGGTTTGTAAGCACTGTATTTACTTGGTGAGGAACACCTGTGGTCTCTCCAGTTGCTGCAGGTGTCTGGTGAGGTACATGCAAAAGGCAGCATTACACTCTATTAATGTTCTGATGATGGTTGAGCACAGTGCTGTTATAACATCCTCTGATCTGGATACGATGGCCTGATTTATGAGATGCATGATGTACCTTTTCCATACCAATGTGGAAAATTGGTGGTCAAAGTTCAGATTGCTATCTAAATGTGTTCACAGGTTCTTGCACCACTGGGTTTGAGAATGGGTGTTGTTGTCAGTGCTGTAATTAGCAAAGAATTCCACTTTCCAGAAGGCAAAAATAATGACACATTTTGCATTTATTTGTAGACCATGTGGCTTTGGCTCAATGATCTGTCTGTGTTAGCTCTTCCTGTAATATGTTAACATCATTGGTAGACTCAGTGATTGCACCCAATATGCAATAATCAGCAAACTTGGCAAGCCAAAGGCCATATACTTAAGCCTGGACTGTCAAGAAATAGATTCCAAACAGGAGATGGCCCAATACTGATCCTTGCGGTATGTCAATTGTGACAGCTCTACTGGTAGTGGTTGATTCACCATCTTTCACAGTATGTGTTCTGTAGGTGAGACATTTGGTTAACCATCTAGTGATGTAGGGGTTAAGCCCCTGCTGGGAGAGTTTCTCAATGATACGTGAGTGGGGGATTGCGTTAAAACCCTAGGCCAGATCAAGATAGGCACTATGCACTGACTTACCTTCATCCAGGCCTATCACACAGAATCAATGGGCTGTGACAACATCACAGATCACCTATAGTGTGACTCTGAACATACACCTACCTGACACGGTTGCTTCCACACTTTAACACACTCTCAAGATGGAATATGTTCTCGTAGAAGGGTGTACATCAACATGCATCCATCGGAGTGGGTGGGCAGCACCTGATGCATGCATGTATATGCACATACTGACTCTCCTCATCTTTGAGGAAGACCATCATGTCATCATGGACTTTTTCCTAAATGGACACTGGTAATATCCTGACTGTGGGCAAAAGACATGTATGAGTTGTTAATTCTACATCCATGTCTGCTACATCTGTTAGATGTCCTCCAGAAGGTCATCAAGGGCATACATGATGACAACACTATCATCATGTCGAACTTGATATTGAAGAATAACCAGCATAGCAGCAAAACCAGCATTCTTAGAAAAGCTAACAGAAATTAAACAATAAAGTCCACTGGAATCATGAGTAAAATCCATAAGAGTACTGTAATGCTCAATAAAAACAAGTAAGAACAAATAAAATTGCAAGTACAAGACTTTCACATGATGATTCATGAAGCATAATAAAACAACAAATATTGAAGAAACTTTTATAGGAATATAAAATCACATGACTTAAAATCAGTTACGTAAAATCAATGTAAAGGAGAACATGCCTATTACCTTATTATGTAGCTCACATAAAATAGGTTTTATACTTGTGTAACCATTTAATCCTGGGGCAAATGTGCTCAAAAGTGTCAAACCCACTTTAGTTCTGCGTATTTAGTATAGTTAATCAAGTCACCTCCTCTAATGCTAACATTAATCACTTACAAAATGCAAAATTGAAAGTAATGTGTAGCATTCCTCGCATTAATATGTTTACATAGTGCATTAGTAGGTACTTTGCTTGATAATTCTGACAAGTGACATCCAGTTCTTTCTTTGAACTTTCTATTCATCTTGTCCACATAGTAGGCTTGACAAGGTACACACTTAGCATAATAAACAGTTTTCTTAGTGTCACATGTTCTAGAAGATCTTAGAATAAAATCAGGATCAAGGATTTATTATGGTATCGTCTGTATCTACATGTTTACAATATATGCATCTGTGACATAACTCATATCATGCTTACAAAATGTAGGTGTATGAAAGTTCTTAGTCTACTCCTTATAACATAAATAATTTTAAAAAATGTATTTCTCCTGTAACCAAACTATAAAGTATTGTCCAGATTAATGCAGAGTTCTGGTACTTGTTCAACCACAGGCCAATATTTTATGATTATATTCTGTACTTCTTTAGTATTGTAACCATAAATTAGCATGCATCTATAACCATTATTAGTTTTAAAATTGTTCAGAGGTATATTTTGAACAGATAAAAACTGGTTTATGTGCATTAGTATGTTCATTCACTATTTTATTGTGTATAGCTTGAACTTTAGAGGGTTGGTATCTTCTCTGAATAAAACCAGATGACAAGCGATGAAGTTGTACAAATGTAGTATTGTCTTTTGTGTTATAGCGTGCCATACTACTCATTTATCTACTCACAATATTAATAAACATGAACATAGGGTGCATGATTGTTCTACGTAAATAGCAATTGTGTTTCACTTTTTTCTTATACAAAGAAGTAAGGGTGCCATCTTGATTCTTAATAATGGTGACATCTAGAAAGTCAATCTGAGTTTTATTAATATTCTGTTTTAATCAGAGAAGGTCAGTGGTATTAGATATGTATCCAGAAAACTGTTCAAATAGTAATTCTCCCCCCCTCCAAATGAAAAAGAGATCATCCCTGAGCCTTCTATAAAAAACAGACATTTCCAAAATAAGGATTAAGACTTTTGTTTAAGATAAAATGACACTACTATGTTAGCATAACAATATTGGCAGAGGTGTTAGTGATGGGACTGCCCATTGCTACACTTCTACATTGTTTGTATATATTTTCTTCAAAGAAGAACACATTATTCATTAGTGCCATCTCTAATAGTTCACAAATTAAATCAAAGAGTTTATATCAAAAGATGGTGGAGAGAGAGAGAAGATGCACTGTTGTCATTTCAATACCCCCAAAATTGAGAATCATAGTAAATAGAGGCCATAATAACTCCATAATCCACAGCCTTCATCATGCCAATAACCGAGTACAATGCACCCTTCTTCCTATACCTCCCTACACATCTTCAGGTAATGTGTAACTGAAGTGTACCATCTATGCCACAGTGAGCTCCCACACATCTTATTGACCATACCTAGGTATTACTTTTGTTACATAAACATTACTGTCTGATGGTGCAGAACCCCCCATTAAGGTGTTATACCAGATGCATGTGTAATACCTGCTCCGGTGATGCACACAGTACATACATAGCTGTTTCACAACATTGATGGCATGGGTTACATTTGTGACAGTGTGGATCGGGCCTTATATATGTCGTGCACACTAGTCAACTAGCCTGAATTTATCATTATGTCATTTACATGTATAGCAGTGTCTCTACTAACACCTCCAGCAGATGTTACAGTGTCAGGACAGTGTGCCATATACAGGTATAGCAGTGTCTCTACTAACACCTCCAGCAGATGTTACAGTGTCAGGACAGTGTGCTATATACAGGTATAGCAGTGTCTCTACTAACACCTCCAGCAGATGTTACAGTGTCAGGACAGTGTGCTATATACAGGTATAGCAGTGTCTCTACTAACACCTCCAGCAGATGTTACAGTGTCAGGACAGTGTGCCATATACAGGTATAGCAGTGTGTCTACTAACACCTCCAGCAGATGTTACAGTGTCGGGACAGTGTGCCATATACAGACATAGCAGTGTCTCTACTAACACCTTCAGCAGATGTTACAGTGTCAGGACAGTGTGCCATATACAGGTATAGCAGTGCTTCTACTAACACCTCCAGCAGATGTTACAGTGTCAGGATAGTGTGCTTAATTAACCTCATAGATTGCTGACATGTCATAATAGTTGTGCAAGTGTGTTCGTGGAGAACCATCTATGATCAGTCACAATCACATATGTTATATCACAAGGGATTGCTGGTGGTATTATTCTTATATTATCCATGATTGTGCCTGCTTCTGTTTACTGTTGTCCATGAGCCTTTAACTGTTTTTCACTTGATGAGACCTCTGCTGACATTGCAGTCATTTTCAGCCAAATCAGTTTGCACAGCTTCACAATATATTTGTAACTCTGGTTGTATATAACAATCCTGATAGATGTCCCCTTCATTGTTCATGTCAGGATGCTTATATCACAAAGACATCTTCTCTATTGTTATGTCAACTTGTGTGAAAGTCACATAATATACATTTTCACTGTACTAGACCATGTTGACATGTGATTAGTGTTCCTGTTACAACTGCCTACCATTAACATGCTGTCATCTTCTGTACATTACAGTTTTTCACCTGTCCTCTTTCCCTGTATTCATTCCTACAATTCATCTGGGTGTCCTGATTCAATACACACACTTCCCCTGAAAGTTTGTTTTAAATATCAGTCCATGTACCATTATGGCCATTTATAGAACTTTTGTTCAGAATGCCTGAAATTAGATTCCACAATACTCTGTACTGTATACACTGTCCTGTAATGTGTTTGGATCATACACATTGCTATATTATTAATCCTGGTAATTATTGTTGGAGTCCGCACAATCCCACTGACCTAGTTTGCCTGTAGGTAAACAGATGTACATGTCTGCTGCTATCTATGTTGCTTTATACAGTTTTCTGACCAGCAGCACTGTTGCCAGCCACAAAACTGCTCTTGTTTATATTTAAGCATATATATATATATATATATATATATCTAATGAGAGATAGAGAGAGAGAGAGATACAATATGGCATGCAGCAAATAATACCTTACTTTAAGAAATCCATACTATTTTAGCATATCTAAATATTTCCCTTATAGACAATTAAAACACTGAATACAGGGATTATTTGCAAAAATATAAGCATGCCATATTCTATCCATAGCTGACATAACAAACCTGTAGCATAACAAACGAGAAAAGCCCATAAATGGTACATTGAGTAAGAAATAGAAACTAGTCAGAAACAAGAACATGGCCTAAGACATGCATAGTACTGCAACATTTCTCAAATTTTCATAAAATGAAATACAATTTAAGGAGGAAAAAATATTAGGTGAATTCCCATAAGTATTTATCAAAACACACATTGTTATACAGACCACACACTGTATCTAGCTGAGTACAAATAAATAAACAGTGCTTATTTAGCAGGTTCATCCATGCCCATTAACACGTGCTCTGCATAGGCTCAACAGTGGCAGGAGTTGTAACTTCACCACTAAAGTGATGTTATCTTTCTGCCCCTACAGTCAAATAAGCCTTGAGCCCTGCCCTGTCATCCAATCGATCAAATCACGCTAAAGCACATTACAGGCCCTAATGCCTAAATAACATTTTATTATATTTTAAAAAGAAAATGTAAGCATTCCATGGGATTCATTTACAATTGTGTAGGTTGCGTACTAAGCCTACATGATTTAATTGCATTAGCGCAATGAACCGCAGCACCAATCGAATATGCATGCTGCTTATTGTTGCTACATGTTTGCAAGCACCTTTTCATGTCCAGCAGTGATCCCAGCCAAGGGGTGCTTGGAAGGACAAGCAAAGAATGTAAACATAACATCTTGCCTTGTCTATAGGCTAACCTAACATACAAGCATGCACTGTGCCCCAGAAATATTTAAAGCAAGCGGAGAGAAAGTGAATGTGGGAAATCTACACAAATAACATGGGTTGTACCGCAGAAGTAGTGAAGAGAAGAAATAGGGAAAATGTTCTCAGATACTGCCAGCAAATGTACTGCAGTATCAAGGAAACATTTGTAATATAAATATCCCCTTATTTATTTAACGATAATTAATCTCAGTGACAATACTTGACATGGACATAAAGAAAAACTGACATGTTAACAAAGGTTATGAGAGGGGCATAAAGGTACAGTGTAACAAAGGGGAGTTAATATGATATACATGTTAATAAAATGCTGGAGTTGAGATAATATCTATAGATAGAGAGATTAATTAGTGATGACAGAATTTTGGTAAATGAACTGGATTCTCTGGTTACAATGTTTACTGCTAAATGTATCCTGTAGATATGTTACAAAATATTAAAGAGGAAATATTGCAGAGGAGAATGGCAACATTTTCCCCCATTTTAGGGAGACAGCCTGTATGCCCTTTGGCAATTAGTAATGCAGTGACTGAGAATCAAGCAAAATATTAACTATGGTTATACCTTTTAATAATGGTGCAAGATTAATTAGCAATATTTGGAAGGTGCAAGATTAATTAGCAATATTTGGAATCAAAACTGACATCTCAACCTGACTCATGAATTGAAGCAGAAGTTGGGGATGACAGAATAGATTGTTTATAGTGAAGGCAAAAGTATAAAGTGTCTGTTGGACAGTGCCAAGAGCAATAGTTCATCAATGAAGTTATCTTAAGTGACAGGCATGAATACGTGTGAGAAGTATAAATATTGCAAATTTCAGTAAAGACAGCCCTTATGTGAGTGTTGTTGGTTACATTATCAATTGGTTGTCCTGGCCACTTAAACTGTGACACCAATAGTGTTGCTATTTGGCAGCTTGTACTTCATTCCAAGCCTGTTATGTAGGCAAGACTAATAGGAAGTTATATGATAAAATTTATGATAATATTTACAATATAAAAAATTTAAAAGAAATTTAAGTGAGTGCAAGTAATTTAAGTGATTCTTATTTGTTATTATTGAAAGGATGAAACTCCCTGAGACAGGGTGTGATTGAGAAAGTTACTTAGAGTTTTACAAGCAGTTGAAGCTAAATGCGTGTTTGCTTCCAGGTTTAAATTATTTTATTTCAATTAGTAGTGTATTAAAGCAATTGGCTAACTACATTAAATAACTTCTTCTGAAGCTTAAACCATGTTCACTCTCCTCTGACAATCTCCCACCTACCTTCCTCAAATTAGTTACCAAATCCATACCCTATCAGGTATCCCTGTTAATCAATAGATCTATTCACAAAGTAATAGTGCCAGCCATTTGGAAATCCTTCTTCACTATCCCACTGCACAAAGGAGGGAACTCAATGACCCATCAAACTTCCGACCAATTGGCATCCTCTCCATTCTCTCAAAAATACTCAAAAAATTTATTTATACACAGCTTCTTAACTATATCCTCCAGGAAAACCTTCTCACACCCACGTAACATGGCTTCTGGCCTAACCACAGCACAGCTACTGCCCTCCTATCATTTACACATACTGTCGCCGAGGCCTGTGATAACAATCAACTCATATCCTGTCTTTTCCTTGACCTGTACAAAGCTTTTGACACTGTCTCTCACCCTATTCTTCTATCTAAACTCACCAACCTCAATCTATCTACTACTGCCCTAATGTTTTTCTCCAGCTACCGCTCCCATAGGCAACAAGCCATCCACTGGCTCTCCTCCTGCTGTCCCTACCTTTCAGTCACATCCAGTGTACCTCAAAGCTCCATCCTGGGTCCCCTCCTGTTCAGCATTTTCACAAATGACCTTCATACATCCTGCAAACAATCTTCACTAATTCAATATGCTGATGACTCCACTGTCATCTCCACTTCCACAAATATCTCTCACCTCCATAATCTTACACAAGAAGCCTTTCTATCAATAGAACTATCAATAGAAAAGTGGCTGTCTGATAATCAACTCATCCTAAACCCCAATAAAACCAAAATCTTGCTTTTCCTCCCTCATTCTCTCTCCCACCATAAATCCACCTTTGTCATCACATCCTCCAACAACACCAACATAAAACCAGATTCCTACAATAAGCTCCTTGGTGCCATCATAGATGATGAACTTAAATTTAACTTACACATCCTCCAAAGTATAAAAAAACACCAGAAACTGGGCATGCTTTATCATAACAGAAAATTCTTAACCTCTAATGCTAGACTCTCCCTGGCTCAGGCATTTCTCCTCTCTTCCTTTCTCTACATCGCCCCAGTCCTAACTAACATTCAGTCCACAACCCTGGCCAAACTCCAACAAACATACCACAGAATAACCAGATTTGTCACTAACTCTCCTTATAACATGCACCATTGCCTTGCACTCAACTGTTTCCATTGGCTAGAACTTCCACAACAACTCCTACTATCACAATTTTAAATCATACACTCCACACTATACAAACCATCATCCTGCCCTGCCTTCTCCTCCCTAATATCCACTTATACTCCCACTCATACCCTCTGCACCTCAATCCAGCAACTCCTAGAGATTTACCATCCTTAGAAAACTGTTGGTAAACTACTATATAAATCCTCAGCTGCCCAAGCTTAGAATAAACTTCCAACACTCATACACTTCATTACTCACCATATACACTTTAAAAAAGAACTGATAATACACCCTCTAAACACCAAGACTTGCACCTGTCATGACCCTACCTATCTCCACTGCACTTCCACACCTTAATCTATCCTACATTCCTTTCCATTAACCTTCCTCTCCTCAGGGATCATACTCCACCTCCTCCTACACCTTCCCACCTCACACATGCAGTTTCACCTCTCACACCTTACACATGTAGTTTAACTAAAATATTATACCATGACCCCCTATTAATATTCCAAAATGTGCACGCTGATTGGCCAGCATGCACGTTGTAAATCGACTTATACTAATGGAAAAAGGTCCGGTCACCTGGACTTTTTCCATTAGTTAGTATAAGTCTTTTTTTAAAACACTGTCTCGCTATGTTAAAAGAGTTTAACATAGCGACACAGGTTTAAAAAAAGCAACGGAGATCTCCGTTGCTTTTTTTAAAGCTGTCTCGCTATGTTAAACTCCTTTAACATAGCGACACAGTGTGTAAAAAGCAACAGAGAGCTTGCTTTCTCCATTGCTTTTTTTTTTAAACCTCTCTCGCTATGTTAAATGGGTTTAACATAGCGAGACAGCTTTAATATAAGCAACGGAGATCTCCGTTGCTTTTTATACACTGTGTCGCTATGTTAAAGGAGTTTAACATAATGAGACAGCTTTAAAATAAGCAACGGACATCTCCGTTGCTTATTTTAAAGCTGTCTCGCTATGTTAAACCCATTTAAAATAGCGAAACAGTAAAAAAGCAATGGAGATCTTGCTTTCTTCGTTGCTTTTGGCCACAGCTCTGATGTACTGCGTAGGCATGCACAGTACATCAGAACTGCCGCGGATGCCAGACAGCTGCGGAAGGGCAGCAAAGAGGCATTATACAATGCTATTATTTAAGAAAAGTAATTGTTTCTTTTCTTAAATAATGTCATAATATAGCAATAACTCACTTCTGGGTGTGGGTAATGCGGGATTTACCCACGGTTGTCTTTGTTTGGTCCCTCGGGCTTCGCCCTCAGGACCAAACCATGCAAACCGTGGTTAAATCCTGCATTACCCACACCCAGGCGTGGGTTATTGCTATAATACATCACACATACTTCTCCACCACTTCATTAGTTGTATAGATGGCTTTGAAAGCTATATTGCTGTACATACCCTAAAAAAAAAAAAAAAAAAAAATATATATATATATATATATATATATATATAAATATATTGTTACTATTATGTATATATCTCCAATCTGATGTACCTTAATTATTTCGGTATCATGGACTTTAAATTTTATGTATTGTTTAATTGTCTGTAACTGGAGCTTTTCTCCTTGGGTCTCCACTAAAAATGTTTTTTTTTTGCCCAGCTGGACTAACCCAGTTAACAAATGTGAATAAACAAATAAATAAATAACTAAATAAATAATTCATCTAGCACCTTATATGTTCATAGAATTATTGTTTTAGGGTGAACTTAGTTGATACTTTGTACTAATTCTGTCTCAAAAAAGTGGAAGTTTGACTGTTAGTAAATGAATTTTGTTGTGAATTTAGTGTGAGGTTGAAGGAAGATGAAAAAATTGTAGAAAAGTATTAATTTGATATATATATATATATATATATATGTGTGTGTGTGTGTGTGTGTGTGTGTATATATTGTGTTTAACTATATTTATAGATTTTAACTGGTGTATGTGTTTTTGTCCATTTTTGATAATCTCATAGCTGTATTGTATATTTCTTGTATTTTAGGATTATTTAAGGGCATAGTCAGAATTGTCACCAACTCTGATGAAGTCCTGGTTATATTGTAGGATGAAAGTACTTAGTTTTCCAAAATATTTTCTTTTTTTATTTTATCCAGGTTGTTCTCAAGATGTTTCTGTATTCAGGTTTGTTGTGTTTTGTAGGTACACAGTCTACAAAGCACAGCATCAAAGCCATGCACCACAGAAGAGGTCACACTAAAACTATGGGGTGCTATAGTATATAAGCATAATGTAATCATTGTATTTCCAAAAATATATTTTCCCTGGGTGTGCTAGAATTCTCCAGTTTAACACTGTGCCACTGAAAATACATCTTCTATGTGAAAATGTACATAACATTGGTTGTTTTGTAGCCATCTATATACAGCAGTAATTACAGTCAAACTATTTAAGCAAAGATTGACTTGAACCACCTACCTAGCTAAGTATGCAATCTATACAGTACAGTATCAGCAGCCAGCACCATAGGAGACTTCTGAGTGCAAGTAAGTCATGCAGCATATCTGATGGAATGATATCAGTAGTGTGCTGTCAAGAAGATGTGTGTTAAAATGACCTTTACAGTCATCTGGGTTTGTAAATGTTGCCACTGCAAACATGTGTAAACCAATCCTGAATCAATGTACAGTCTCTCTCCCACAACACACACGCACACACACACACACACACACACACACACACACACACACACACACACACACACACATACACGCATGCATGCATGCATGCACACACAACACACACACACACACACACACACACACACACACACACACACACACACACACACACACACACACACACACACACACACACGCGCGCCCTCTTCAAATGTAATCACTGCTATATTCAAACATCCTACCTATTCCATTACACATTCTGTGGAACAGTATAAAACACACAAGCTACACAGGAGAAGTCTGACTTTTCAAAAAAGAATGAACTCATCAGTATGCTGCAGGGAAGATGTTGTTATGAGTAGTGGAATAATGGTTTGGGGAGTCGTCTATCTGTCTAAAGATTTCACCATGTGGAAGTCTATTAATTTCAGCTGTTGTGGAAGTTATACTTACCTAACTCTACAGCCCCACGGAGACAAGTTCACCGCAGTGAGACATTCTACCTCTCTAGTTACATAATCTTCAGGTCATTGCATTAAACACATGTGCCATAGTATAACTCTGACTACAAGTGAGACATACATCATCTTTGAGGGGGTGACATCACCACTTCATTGCAGAGACACTGTTATGGTTGAACTCAATACATGTATGTTGGATGTTCTAGGCAAAACATGTAACTTAAGTGGAATAGTACACATTGCAAGTGTGAATGAGAGCATTCTGATGTATTAGGAGCTCTACCCAGACATGGGAGTCATTTCTGTATTCAAACCACCAACCTATCTAGTTGTATATTGTAAAGATGACTTTCTGAACCACTTGTGCTACAAGAGAAGTCTGATTTCCATAGTGTGAGAGCGCACTTTAGAAAAATCACTTCATCAGTGTATTGCAGAGAAGATGTTGTTCTGAAAGTGGCATAAGGGGGATGGGGGATTTAATGGACATTGACTGAGCACAGCTGTGACTCAGGATATGCTCACCTGACTCTATACACCCTCTCATTACACACACCCACATACACAAACACACAAAAACATATTAATTTGACCTGCAAGTATAATCAAACCCATGACAGTGTGAGATCAGTCTACAAAAAACACCACATAGGAACTTCCAGTTCATTACTTCAAGTAGCCTATGAACTGTTATAGTAACTGTTTCATGGGTTCTGCCTTTAGTATGTATTCAAATAGTGATGCAGATTTAAGCAGATTTGAATGAAAGTCATGGGACTACTGCAGCAGAAATTAAAATATTCAGCACTTGTGATAGGAAATTAGACAGCATTCACCATCACCATGCAATGGTGTGCTATGCCAACCTTCACACAAATGCTGAGAAAAAAGTGAAGGTTTTTCCATGGGACATTTCCTGGACATGTGAGTTGTGTGTGATTCTGTTTTTGACCAGATTAAACATGGGAAAAAGGAGTTGATTAGGCAGTGGTGAAAATAAGGGTCAAGCAGATAGTAGGACATGGAAAAAAATACAGGAATTTGCAGGAGGATGGTGATAGAGCACCATAGTTATCCACTCCTTCAGAATATAAATGTAGAATTGTAGAAAGAGTGACAACACCAGGGATAGGTGGCAGCAACAGAATAATGCTGTATAACGAATCGGAACAAATCAAGTGTGGCAAGAAGACATATATGTAAAGTGAACAACTATGTAGAGGTCATAATTTTTTGTGGACAGGTGCCCATTTTCAGTATTTTTCTAAAGAGAGAGGAATGTTGGGGAAGGGGCTTTGGAATATTAGGGTCAGGTAACATGGTAGATTAGGAAGCAAGTGTAGACACACAGGAAGTACAAGGCTGACAGGAATGGTGATGGACACAAAAGGTGGGGGGCACTATGATTGGGGATAGGTTGGGGACATTTAAAGCATGCCCATGTCCAGCGGAGGACAGTGAGAATCTTGTCCTCATACCTCTCAACTGTACAGATTTGTGTAGAATGTCTATATGTTTGCCTCATATTTTTGGTCTGCTCCTGATAAAATTTGTGGTTTTCTGGCAAATCACTGATAACTGATGTGAGTTTCAGACTTCATATCCTTCGATGAATGCATGCCAACACAAATCCTGTTATTCTAGCAACTTTCTAAGTTTAGAAGAGCAAATTTAAAAATATATTCCTACTTTTGGGTCCTTGCCCTGCATTATTTTAGGCTTTGTCTAGATTTCCTGCTCTAAAAGGTTGAGAGGTATGCTAGTCCTCAACCTCAGAATTGTCATCACTGTCTCCTTTGTCAGTTGCCTAGGTCAGTGCTGGGCATGGCATCAGTCCTGAGCAATCTGACTCAGGATCTTTTCAACCCTGTGGATTTGGGCACTGAAGACCATCTCCATTATATCCTCTGCCAGCCTGCCAGCTCCTGCCAGGTGATCAAATCACCACCTCCACTGTCTTGGCAGTCTAATGTGTGCTGTATCATTTACTGTTGATGGGTCAGTATACTTACACAATTGAAGGGTGCTTACAATCTTAATTTCATCCTCCCATTCAATGATTTGCTCTGCAGAGTGATGTAAAGAATTGTTTGACCCTGTAAAATTTCACTGTTGGAGGAAAAATGGCGAAAATAAAAACACTGCAGTCAGCCATTCACTTTTATGGATGTACATGTGTTACAGTATAATTCAGCAATGGGAGAGAGGGTGTGTTAATGTGTGCATGTCTATAGACTTGTGTGTGTGTGTGTGTGTGTGTGTGTGTGTGTGTGTGTGTGTGTGTGTGTGTGTGTGTGTGTGTGTGTGTGTGTACGTGTGTGTCTGCACTCGCTTGTTTAATTGCAGTCATACTGGTGGGAGGATAAGTAGACAACTGAGAGTCTGAATGTGTGTGTGTGTGTGTGTGTGTCTTTTATGTTTGTTTGTGTTTGTGTTTAGGACCATGTATGTGAGTAAACATTTAAGTGTTTCTGTGGCTGTGATCAAATGTGTGGAGCCTTGTTTGTTGATACAGAAATGAGTGTGCATGTGTGTATCACTATCTCTCTGCCTGGGTGGTCATGCTTGGGGGTTTAGGTAGAGAATCTATAGTCTGAATGTGTGATTGTGCATGTGGGTTTCTGTGTGTGTGTGTGTGTGTGTGTGTGTGTGTGTGTGTGTGTGTGGGTGGGGGGGTTATGTTTGTGTTTAGGACCATGTATGTGAGTAAAAGAGTAAGTGTTTATGTGGCTGTGATCAAATGTGTGGAGCCTTGTTTGTTGATACAGAAATGAGTGTGCATGTGTGTATCACTATCTCTCTACCTGGGTGGTCATGCTTGGGGGTTTAGGTAGAGAATCTAGAGTTTGAATGCGTGACTGTGCATGTGCATGCATGTGCGTGTGTGTGTGTGTGTGTGTGTGTGTGTGTGTGTGTGTGTGTGTGTGCACTTGTATGTGTGTGGGCATGGGTATGTGAGTGTGTGTGTGGAGGTGGGTGGGTGCACACGTATGTGTGTGTGAGCGTAGAAGGGATACCTTTACCAATGAGCTGGATCAGACCCCATGGAGAACAGTACAGCTATGATGGATGACAATGGGAGTATGGGTTATTCTGTGAATCAGTGGACTACCTATTGAAATGTCGGCACTCAAAATGCTGAGTGCCAACAAGCCAAGATAAAAAGACCAAAAACCGAGGAGAAGAGTGAATTTTGAAAATTGATCTTCTTTAAACTTTTTTTTTGCAGGGTGGCAGGCCCCCTTGCATCATCCATGTGGGGGTAAGTTCCTCCCACACCCCCATGAACTCCAAGATCACCATGCCTTGAAGAAAAGAGAATATTCTGAGAAATGTCATCTCGGACTTAATACATATAAGTCTGTTCTTTTGGTCATTTAGTCTCCATATTTCAGGAGTTGTGCTAGAGTCTGGAAGGTGCTGACATTTCAAATGGTTATGAACTCCGAGACATACTGATGAGCAGATAATGGGGCCTTTCTCATTGCAGCCATAGCTGTTTCTGAAGTGCATTTTATCCCCACTGTAATTGACTGACCTGTGGTGGAGAAGTACCTTGACTAGAAAACCTTTTTTCTGAATCTTAGATTCATTGTAACAAGAAACATTTTATATTTTCCATTACCAAAGATATGAATTTTCCATTTGGTTTTTTTTGGGGGGGGGCATACTTGAACATTTTTTAATGTGTACTGTCAGATAAAAGAAATATAATTTCATGAGATTTCATAGATTTTTGCTTTTTAGGCCAGACCCGTTATGCACCATAACTTTATTTTTTTATTTGAAGTTCATAGGTACATAACAGGCTATTAGTCTGAAGAACTTACGTCTTGTCTTGCATTCCCATTGTAAGGTTTTAACTATTAAATTTTGAATATGAATAACCTGGAAATGGGTAAAGCAAAGATATGCTATTATCATTTACTCCCATCCATGAGATGCAGGGGTTCTAAACTGAGGGTGAATTTGCAGTTACAAATCAATTCAAACAAGCCACATTTAAATAGATTAAGATAATACTTTAATTTATGTGGAGTATTAGACGGTTCCATAGAAGCCATATTCTGTGGTCCTCCCCTATGTTCTATTTATTTTGCAAAAGATGCTGAGATCTGTTGATCACGTGTTTATGATACCATTTGGCTTGTGAAAGTCTAATAAGTCTGACAGAATAGGATTTGTTAAAGCTGTATATGTGAGGTAGAGGCCACCTCTAAGTAGCCTGCATGATACAGAAAAGAAGGATGACTTTAAAACAGTCTCCATATTTCTTACAATTCAGGCCCCTGATTTTTTTTTTTGTAGTGAACAAAAGTGCATTGTTTCAGTTAGAGCAAGCGTTTCGACAGATAAATATCAAAGGGGCATTATATTCAGTGATCAGCTAACAAGTGCTGAGTACAGTGAAATGGTTGCATGCTTGGATCTAGACAGGATACCTTTAGATATAAGCTCTGCAATGAGAAAGGACTTCCTCACAGCTGTGGATATGTGTTAATCAAAAGATAGTTCACTGTTGATATAACTTCCCAGATCACTAACTACTCGATAAATGTTTCAAGGTATGTTGACAATGTAATAATTACAATGGGAGTCATACATGCCAAAGGATATGATTTTACATTTCTTGACATTTAGTTTTAGTCCATAGTTTTGACATCAGATATTTGTTTAGAACAAGTCATCTTAAAGGATACTGGAATCATGTGGAGAGTTTATGATAGCAGCAAGTTTGCAGTTTTATGCAGACTTGATCAGACCCAAACCTTTAACATTTTTTTGATCTACAACAAAAAAATGCCAAAGAGAAGTAGTCTAAAGACTCTACCATGGGGTACACCACTACTGACAGGTCTTTTTGAAGGGGTAAAGCCACCCTATCATCCTAGGTTCTACTTACATACATGCATACAAATGTTTCAAGCACGGGCATTAATGCCCTTCTAGCTTGCCAATATACCAAAACACTGCGTGCGCATGTGTGTGTGTGTGTGTGTGTGTGTGTGTGTGTGTGTGTTCCCACATGATCATCTGTTCCCATAATACATGTCCAGGCTGTTCTTAAAATTATCTAAACTAGTACTTGCTTTAATGTAATTTGGTAGTCTGTTCCAAGCATCGGTTACTCTGTCAGAGAACCAGTTAGTGCACTTCTCATTCCTATAGAATCTTCTTTATAGGTTATCTGATGATTCTCTAGTATATTTGATAACCCCAAATATTCCCAGAGGTAGTTGTCCCTAAATGCCCTATATACCTGAATAAGATCTTATCTTAAATATCTATAAGAGACACTGTACAAGTTCATATATTTTAGTCTTCTTTCATAATAACTTAGATTTTCACATAAATGGATGCCCTTGGTATATTTCCACTTTACTCTTTCCAGTTTATTCATGCTTGTTTTCCTATAGGGTTTCCATATTATTATTCCATACTCAAGTTTGGGTCTAATGTAACTAACAAACAATCACTTCATTATGTTTGATTTCCTAGACTATAAATGTTTTTATGCAACCTATAGTTCTATAACTATCATTTAGCCAATTGGTTGATATGATTAGGAAAATCTCATAGCTGAATCTATACATATATCCAGGTCCTGCAATGAGTCTACAGTTTCAATCACTGTGCACTGTATTAAATATTCACCTTTCAGTTTATGTCTCCCAAATCTCATATCCTAGGTTTTTGATGCATTTATCAGCATATTATTCTCCTGTGCCCAAATGGTCAATTTAGTCAAATTATTTTGCAGACATGCCTTGTCTGTAACACTTGTAATCAGTTTATCCAATTTCAGGTCATCAGCATATAGACTGTAGAACACCTCAGATGAAAAAGTAAGGACTGAAAGATACAATCTAAACAAGTAAGGGCCTAGGACAGAGCCCTGTGGGACACCTTGACTGTAACCAAGGATTTCACCTGTCCAGTTGCTGTATGATACTTGCCATGTCCTATTTGTAAGCCATGCAGCTATCAATCTTATCAAGAGTACATCAATACTTAGTTGCACTAATTTATTGATCAGTGTTTTGTGTATGATCCTGTCAAATGCTGAAGTTAAATCTATATAAATCACAGCACAATTTTTTATTCATAGCTGTTATTATATTGTTATAGAACATCATGTTACAGGTGGTAATAGATCTATTTTCAACATATGCATGCCGCAACCTATCCAGTTTTGACAATAACTTATCCAGCATTACCTTCTCCATTATTTTTCCACAACATGAAAGTAGACTTAAGGGTCTCTATGATTCTGGGTGTGTCCTACTCCCCTTTCCCTTAAAGACAAGTTTAATAAGTGCATGTCTCCAAGTTTGAGGAATCTCCCTATATTTACATGACCTAGTGAATAATAGATATAATGGTAGTGTAAGTTCTTGCTTAAGTGTTTTCAGGTCATTGTTACTTATTCCGTCTCCTCCCTGTGCTTTGTTTGGATCCAGTTTGCACAGTTCTTTTTCAATATAATCTAATTTGATTCCAGTATCTGGGGTTACCTAGGTGTCACTAGAACAACTTACCACCCCTTTTGTGGAGCCAGACTGTTTTGCATAAGAATTTGTAAATGTATCTATAATCTGTTGTGTCTGAAAATAAATTTTAGAATCTGCACACAGTTTATCACTTTGTGTATCTTTACTCCTTCCACATCTTATGTATCTATAAAAAGGTTTCCTATTATGCTTAATATCTTTATATACATTTTCTTCAAATTTTTCTTGATCTTGTCTAACACTATGCTTAATCTGTTTGTTCAGCTTGTTTATTTCATTTTTCAAAGTTGTAGTTCAATAGCTCTTCCATTTCTTATATTTTTTGTCTCTTACCTTAATCAGGTATCTTGTTCTTATGGAAATATATCCCCGGATGTTGCATGCCTAGATCCTGATGTTAAACATTTTTTTAATTTTTGCACTCAAACAATTTCTCTTTCAAAACTTTCCACAGTCCATCTGCAGTTTTTTTCTACTGAACACCACACTCCAGTTAGTTTTATATAGTAACTGTTTTGCTTCCCTATAATATGTAATTAACCTTCTGTGCATTGGCTTAGATTTCAATTTGGCAAAATTATCTAGTAACAAATTAACCTTAATAACCCCATGATCACTGCACATCAATGGTGGTAAAACTTGACTTGAAGTTACAGTAATTTTTTTGGGAACACAAACAATATCTAGTATATTTCGTCCCCTGGTAGGCTTTTTTACAATCTGAAGCATTTGATGTTCCTGAATATACTCTGTGAATAATTTCTTTACTAACATTGTTGAATAAATATTATTCCAGTCTGTTTCTGGTAAATTTAAGCTCCCAGCTAATATTATTCTTCCCTCCTGTGTTTCATGTAAGAAATGTATGAATTCCTCTGGGTCATCTGCACTTGACTTTGGTGGTCTATAGACTCCAACAATTGTTTTATGTTCCAGGGACATCTTTATTGTCATAGTTACACAGTCTATAGTATTGGTGTTATCATTGGACATGTAATAATCACAGGTCTCATAGCTATCTTTAATCCCTATCATAACACCTCCACTTGATTTTCTGTTAGAATGTCTTCTTCTTCTTCTTTCTGCTTTTCCCGGTTAGGGGTCGCCACAGTGGATCACGTGTCCTCTCATGATTGGCAGTGAAGTTTTTTATGGTGTCGAGTTGCCAGCCCGGCACCCAACCCTCCACAGAAGGCACACACACGCACTCACACCTAGGGCCAATTTAGAGTGTCCAATCCGCCTACAGCATGTCTTTGGGATGTGAGAAGAAACCGGAGCACCCAGAAGAAACCCAAGCGACCACAGGGAGGACATGCAGACTCCGCACAGAAGACACCCCTGTCAAGGATCGAACCAGGGAACCTCTTGCTGTGAGGTGACAATGTTAACCACTGCACCACCATGGCCGCCCTTTCTGTTAGAATGTCTGTTACAGTAAAAACATTTATACCCTGTCAGAATTGGTTTCCAGTCATTGTTCTTTAACCATGTTTCACAAACAATAACAACAACAATCTTGTAGGAACAGATCACATTTTCTAATAAAAAAAAAAAAAAAAAAACTTTATTATTAATGCTCCTAGCATTAACAACCATCAGAGATGCATCAAATGTTTCTATCTGTGAACTGTTACATTTTTGACCTGGCAAAAAATCCTGACTATTATTTGTCAAATATTGCAAAATATTTGCTACAAAAATTCTCTTCCCTGATCTAGACAAATGCACACCATCCTGTCTGAACATGTGTGCCCAAAATAAGGCTTGGATGCTCTACACATTTCCATTTTTTAAAACACGACATTTTTTACATGTTGGTGTGAAACAGTTTGCTATCCATGGAGTTACACAGGGATTGACATTTAGCTGGGAGAGTTTATCTACAATACCAGAGTGTGGGATGGTGTTGAATGCCTTTGTGAGGTCTAAATATATGGTGTGCACTATTTTGCCTCATCCATTGCTTCATTAACTTGTTTGAAGAAATCAACCAGTTTAATTAGGCAAGACCTCCTCCTCAATGAATCTTAATTGGGTTGGGGCAAGAGTCTTCAGGTTAATAATCTTATTTATTAATTCCATATTAATTATTTCAATACTCTTACAGATAAGACAGGTCAGGTTTATGGGTGTATAATTACCTAGGTCCATTGAAGTCTCACCATTGTATAGGGAATGACTTTTGCTGTCCTCCATTCATCCAGCACAAAGCCTGTTTTGAGTCTGATATTAAATAGTTTCTGTGAGGGATTAGACAAGTCATATTTCAGACTGACCAACAGGTAGCCTGGGATGTTATCTGGCCACCTATAGGGTTCTTGGCCTTAGGTATTATCTCCAGAATTTGTGCTTGGGACATTTGAGGGTGGTATAGATGTGGTTATGACATCTGAGAATATTGGGGTGATGAAGTTTGAGTGGAGATTCATAGTTGTCAGGCACAAAGTCACAGGCAGTTGTGTATGAGTATAAAGACAAAAAACATGCCAAGATTTATAGAGCTGCAAGTAACAAATATGTTTGGATCAACAACAGCTGTCACACAGTGACATCTTATCTGTACCAGTATTGTTATTCCAGAAGAGCAACTTGGTGGCAGGTGGTACCAGCAAAAGTGATAATGTCAAAGCCAAACATCACAGCAGCTGATGGATCAGAAGAGCCCCATCACTGCTTTTAAGTGCAGAGACATTATACAGTTGTTGGTTAACCTGTGTAGTCAATAAACTGTAACAGGAGGAATGTGTAGACTTCCCTACCACTGGGTACCAAAGTATGTGCAACTCTTACTATTCTAGCTATAGGAACCATCCATAGGCAAACTATGAACACATTGGGTATATCACAAGCATTAACCTGTATAAAACTCACTATGTTCTGCAATACATTTCTGCCATATGTGAACAAGGACATCTGCCATCTAAACAGCAGGACAGAGAGACACTGCCTTGCATGACTTTTATCCTATCACCTCACCTCCCAAAATTGCTAGTAGTTAAGGACTGTACTCATGTGACAAGGCTTTACCTGCTGTCCTAAGACAATTTTAAATCAACAGGAAGGGTTTCCATTCCATCAACTGCCAGACAATGTGCAACTCCCAGCAGATGAAAACCAGTATGTCTGCATTGCACCCTGTTAGTGTTCATGATTTCCACAGATAACATACACATAATCTCTATTACCTCATAATGCAATGCAGCATTTCACAGGTTGTAGGTGCAGACACACTTGCATTGATAAATCAAAAAACAAAACAAAAAAAAAAACACAGACAGCATGTACATGTTTCTCCTCATTGTGTGTCTGCAGTGTGTTGCAGTACACCCCCTGGAGCCCTGGTTGATAATGTGCATGCAGGAATCACCAGACATGGTCATGAATAAGTATAATACTGCTCATGCTCAGTGCAGGACTTCTGTAGAATATGTGTTCCGCCTGCTAAAATCCCATTTCTACTACCTAGACATTTCCATGGGAGCACTGCTATATGCTCCTACCATAGTCTGTCAGCTTTCTTAGGATGTTGCATGCTAAATAATATCATCCTGAGGAAGCCAGCCATTCAGTCATTATTTCCATGACCTACCAAAACAGCAACACCAAGACTCTTCACAACCTTCAGCTCTATATTCCCTATTGATGGCAATGTTAGTCATAGTCAACAGTCACTAGCTGCATCACATACTCCTAGAGAGCATTCTGTACAACATAATGCAGTGCAGGTGATGAGGCAACATCTAAACAGCTTATGTGCATCTGGATATGCAGATATGTAGATAGAGACAGCAATGCATCATAGAGAACAATGTGATGCAAGTGCTCTGTGCAGGCTAAGCTGCGCAGTGCAGGATCAAGTCACACTTTGTATCAGACATCTGCACTAACACAACACAAAAAGAAGGGTTGTGAAGGTCACAGTTGTCCTCATTTGCACAGATGCCTAGTGACTGGTATACATTTTGTCTCCACAAACAGGGGTTGTGGGGCTACTGGTTAACAGATGTAGATATTTCTGTCATATGATGTGGTAATAAATGTCACTGTTGATTTTCTCTGTAACAGAGTGGGGATCCACTGTAGGCCTTTTAAGATATGCCACTATGATTGTTGAACATAGGTGGCCTAGAGGGACAACAGGCTACAGAAGTGGGTTGGGAGGAACTGGTGGAACTTGACTTATAGGGGATGAACAGAAGTTGCACCACCCCAGATGGCTTTGTGGTGTGACAGCCTCTGGAATGGGATAAACTATGATGATACATTACTGTGGCAGGAGTGGACAATGTTCCATGTGATGGTTGTCCTATGTGGCCTCCACAGGTATTTACATGCACATAGTCATGAGCAACACTGGGGTATAGGGCACCAATGGTGTCGCAGCTAGCATCCGCATAGAGGTGGCCATGGATGCAACAATTTACACCATAGGCTACTGGAGTTCAGTCATAGTAGTGTGCCTGGTTTCTATTGTCTTACAGAGAGAGGCCAAGGCAGTTCTGAGCAGCATTCTTCTGGAGGTTGCTCACATCAATCATCTGGTCAGCTTGCACAGTTGTTTACTGTACCAATATTATAACCCAGCAACCTGCGGTGGTGGTTCTGCGGTAGCGTTGTCGCCTCACAGTAAGATGCTGTCTGGTTCGATTCTCAGCTAGAGCATCTTCTGCATGGAGACACGCGTGAATGGGCGTACCTTCGTTGAAGGTTGTGCATCGGGGCTGGTAACTCGGCATGTAAAAATCAACTACCAATCATTAGCAGACCGGAGTTCCACTGTGGCGACCCCTAACTGGGAAAAGCCGAAAGACACAACAACATATGTTCATTGAAGCTGAGAGACACTCACATGTTTAGGGCTAGCAGTAACAATGTCTAGTGACTTGAAACACTAACAGTAGACTACACAAGGGAGGCAACTATATATTACATTGGCATGCTGCATTTTTACTACAGGCATAGAGGTAACAGTGGAAGTGTTTTAGTCACAAGGGAGTCCTCTTTAGAAGAATGGTAATCTCCTATACTATACATCCTCTACATCAGCAGCTGGGGGGCATAGTGCCACCCTGGGAAATGGATGCAGGACCACCCATAGGGGCACATATATTTTCAATGCATCCTGGGACTATCAGTCAGTCTGTGTGTCATCATCAGCATCAGACCTCTATAAGCTCAGTTGCCATTGTCCTTTAAAGGCACAGTACATGAAATAGTTGTGACAGTTCCGAGCCCTAAAGGCAAAATGTCCTGCAGTATGTATGCGAGTGGTAGGCAGATTCATGCTGGCAATCATAAAACACTTATCTATTCTGTCAGTCATCTGCAATTGAACACCAAATGTATCTATTGTACATATAGGCATTGGTTAGTGGTAGAGTTCAGGAGAGAATCAGTCAATACATATATCTTGGGTTCAATTCCCTTGAGGACTTTTTCTTGATTACTGCTTCTATTCTGTCTGGCAGAGGGGTACGGCTGTAGTTTCCATGGTACAGGATTTGATTCCATCAGCCCTAATTTGCCTTCTGTGTGATCTTGAGCAAGTCATTTAAGCAGACAGTGAATGAGAGCAATTAAAAATTTGGGCTAAGCTCATCAGTGGTTTCCCTGAACTGTAAGTTTGTAACTACTTATGGACCTTATCCCTTCCACTCATAACACTGGCATTGTACACAACTGTGTCCCTCTTGTGATCTTATAGGGGATAGTGGGTGCCTCTTCTCACAAACAAGTACCATCCATGGTTTCTGAATACCTGTGACAAGACTTCATTCTCATCTGGCAGAATCTGTCTAATATCTGCCATCTGTCACCTCAAGTTGTCATGTATACACCTAGGAAAGGAGTAGACCAAAGCTGTAGTGTAGTGATGTGCTGTTCTAGTGTGGTAGCATATGTTAGTTAGGCTATTCAGCACACAATTTCACTGATTTCAAAGACATTCATCTGAAGCATTCTCCCCGGGCCTCCACTGAAAATTGGCTTTGTTCCAAGTCAGACTTTCTCAGTAAACAAATGTTAAATAAATAAAGTGATTGATCAGGGATGCATAGACAGAGTTTTTCTCTGTCAGATACCTGGATATACCAGGTCAGCTGTTGTGGGGGGCTGTCTGCATGTTGCATGTACAAATCACAGATATGCCAGACTCTGGTGTATGCATAGTGGGAGATCAGATCTGAGCAGGGATATGAATGGAGTATATAATATACAAGGGATTCACTGGGAGATGTGGGGAATTGGCCTTCTCTGGCAGTAGGCATTGAGGTTCACAGTGCACATGGGTTGCCAAGGGGGCAAGGGAACAATGATTGGGATAACATGTGGATATCCCAAGAAGATGTACCCATGGTAGATGAGCTCACCATGCAAAGGGCAGGCAGGCAGGAAGGAAGGAAGGCGGAGGCATCCATCTTTAGATAATGCACAACTCTGTGCTGCAGGCCAGCACAGTCTAGACCAGTAATGCAGTCACAGATCCAGTAGTATTTTATTGGTCCATTCCAAGCATGGGGACACGGGTATATGATAGCTGCGTAATGCAGCCTTGGGCAGAGTCAAGAGAAAGAAAATGGTAGTCCTTTGGCAGTGGGCTGCCATCCTTCAGATAGAAATGCATGTCTACAGGCGCATACATTAGTCACTGAATAGCTGCAAGTGTATGCTACTAGTAAGATTAACACAGAACACTAGTGTTATCATACCTACAATTTTGTTATGAAAAGCTTTTCACAGGCTATCGGTCAGAGAGATATGACACTGCTACAATGCACTTCCTGTTGTGCTCTACCCTGTGAAATTGCTGCTTCTGTGTTGTTAGATAGTAATTCAGGCTACTCAAATATGTGTACTGCTGTTGTTTCATTGCTGCACTGTTCCATTTAAGTCCATAAAAGTCCCTAATAAATACTGGTTTGCACCACATTTATGATATTGAGGCTAGATTCCACTGGTCTAAGAATTACTATGTTTCACAGAAGCACATCTGTAATATAAGTAATAAGCATTTCCTTCTGCTCAACACTGACATGTATTGCACACCCTCTCATACAGGTAGCCTGGATGTATATACATATCATGTGATATGACAACACTAATGTATGCAACAAGCAATTCAAAGTCCTGTGTAGGGAATGATTCTATGGTGCTGCTATTTTGTATATCTGTAGATTCAGACTGATGTTTGCTGATACTAGCACCTCGTGGAAAATATGTGCCTGGAGAATAAAGAAGAGTGAAATAATGTTACATCTACTACAGGAAGTAGTTGCTGGATGGATGCCTGCTATGACCTGGGGGGCCAAGTGAATAATGGGTCTGACATTTCTCATGCCTGGTGATGAGTGTAAGCATCAGTATAATGACCTGCACTGCCTTGGCCCTGAAGATCCCCAGATGTGGGAAGTTGAGTTCAAGCAAGAATGGCATAAATGTCAGAATGTTTGCCATTTCTAGTGTGTATCATAGTGCAGTTAATAATTATTCACAGTTCTGCTCCTAATTAAATTATTTTCTCTGACAAATTCCTGGATATACCAGGTCAGCTGCTGTGGGGGGATGTCTGCATGTTGCGTGTACAGCTGACGTTAATAGTGCTGTTGTTGCACAGAAATGTTTCATTGGCTGGAGTACATGCCATATTCTTTCACATTTTCAGTGCCTCTCCTGTTAGTTGAAATGATAAGTTTTTACCTGTCTACTCGGTCTCAGTTATCTTTGATGTGATAGTTACCCTGACTAACATAATCAACTGCTGCTGCTGATCCAGCTTCTGATCAGTTTTTACATTTAAATCAATATGCTTGTTTAGTAAGGCTTTGAATATTGCAGTCATCATGAGAACAGCAGCAGAAAAACCTCAGGGAGTACTGAGAACTGTTGGAGGGAATTAATAGTCCAATGGGAATACATTTAGCTGCAGAAGTGTTGCAATGAACGGTATATCGCAGATCCTTGGCCCGTTGCTTACAAATGCACCACCAGTGTATAGCATAAACTCTGGATGCATTAGCTTATACAAAATCATAGATTTATTGTACACATGAACCAGTAAAATGAAAAGTAACAAGTCTGCTAGATTTTCAATTTTGCATGAAATGAAATGAACTCTGCTCCTTGATCTGCAGTTTCCTAAGAAAACAACACATTTTTGTTAGTTCTATATAATCAGTACAGCTGTCCAGTAAACATGCTGATTAGGAGGCATTGACCAAGCCCAGATTGTAGTTGACTATCATAGATTCCCTACTTTATGTTTCCATGAATTAACTCTAAACGGACTGAAGTGCTCCATCTTGTTAAAGCTTTTCTACTTGGTGATTGGCCAGAAGATGAATAAACTTCTTTGAGTCCTAGAAACTGGGACTCTGCTTTTACATCATGGTAATTACCTTATATGTGGGAATTTCTTGGCTAACTCTTTGTGAGAATGTTCACACATTCCATATTGCAGCACAAATTTAAAGGCACATTACACAGCTTTCTCTATCCATCATAACACTATATATATATATATATATATATATATATATATATATATATATATATATATATATATATATATCATTGTGTATATGTATATATAGAGAGAGTGAGAAAGAGAGAGAAGACAAAGACAGCAACTGTCACACTAACAATACCAGTTGTCATGACAGCTATCCAACCCAAAATGTTCACTTTTTTCTGTAACAGGCTGTACTTCCCTACCAGTTCTTAATTGCAGTCTAAATGACTTGATGGCTGCTACCAAATTTTCACATGGGATATGATATCAGTCTTTTTTATAGGTTCATAGGTTCATAGGTATGCACTAGGCTAACGGCCCAGGAGCCTATATAAGCCTAGCCCAAGAAGATTACCTGGCATCATGCCCAAAGTTAGTTCCCAGTGCCCCTGTCAAGCAAGGCCACTGAAGTGATCCCCGGGGTGAACTTCCTATTGCCCACTCACTCATCAAAATTTCTCTTAAAGAGGGCCAGTGAAGTCCTCTGCTTGATGTGAATGGGAAGTTTGTTCCAGAGTATGGGAAATCTCTGGATTAGGAACCTGTCATTCCAGCATGTTCTGTTTATTGTGGTATTGAGGTTAAGGTCCCTGGTGTTTGTGGCATGGATGGATTGGGATTTTTTTAGGTGCAGCATATCTAGCAGCCCTGGGTCAGACATGGCTTGGTAGGTCAAGCAGAGATCACCTCTAAGTAGGTGATAAGAGACAGAGTATAGCTGGAGTTTTTTGAGTCTGTCTGTATAGGGCATGTGTCTAAGGCCTAGGATCCTCTTAGTGCGGTATTATTGTGGCCTTTCCAGTTGTTGTAGGTGTCTAGTAATGTACATACTAAATGGGGCACTGTATTTTATCACAGATCTATCAGTGAGCCAGTTGGCAACCCATCTTATTACATAGGGTTTATGCCTAGTTTAGTGAGTCTATCTATGATTCCTGAGTGAGGGATGGTGTCAAAGGCATTGGCAAGATCTAGGTAGGCTGTGTAAACTACCTTGCCCTCATCCACAGCTCTGGTGACAGACTCAAAGAATTCTATCAGATTGAGCAGACATGATGTACCCTTCACAAACTCATACTGTGTGGGGTCCAGAGTTTGGAGGTTCCCAATGTCCTTATTTATAAGGTCCATGATGATGCATTCCATAGCCTCATATCATATCAGACTCGTCAGGCTAACGGGGGTGGTTGTTTCCAGGGTTTGCTGTCGCTCCCCCTTTGTGAAGTGGGATGACCATAGTGGTGTGCCATTCAGTAGGAACAAAGCCTGAAATGAGGCTGTGATTGAACAGGGTACTCAGATGTGGTGCCAGTTCACTTTGTAATTCATGTACAACACAGCCAGGGATATTATCAGGTCCCATGGAAGTTGTATTCTTGGCTTTGTACAGTGCGTTTTTTACCTGTGTAGCTGTGATAATAGGGACCTGGCATTTCTCAGGTATTGTGATAGGCTCTTTAGGGGGTGAAAAGGAGGTAAAGTTCGCACTGAACCTGTCAGCCAATATGTTGGCAATATCATTTGGTTCTGTATATGTATTGCCATTATGCTGTAACTGAGAGCAGATCTGAGTATTGCCATGTAGATTCTTGACATAACTATAGAATGGCTTGTGGTTGTCTTGAGAATCTGCAGCAATTTTATTTTCATAGCTAGTATTAGAGGATTTGATGATGGATCTCAGTTTTTTGCTGAGGCTAACAAAGGAGTGTTTCCAGTCTTTGGACTTCACCCTTTTCTGCAACAGTTTTTTCCTTCTGTTGCAGAGTTTGTTTATGGTGGGGACCACCAGACTGGCTTCCTTTTTTTGGAATAGAGCATCTTGGTATTGTTTTGTATAGCCTATTCCATGCACTTGTGTATGTGCTCATACAGTGCATTGGTGTATGATACAGCAGTCATGCACCTATTTTCCATTTGCATGCGTGTTGTTAAGTTAGCGACCTCTATTTTTAGAAGCCCAAAATTGGCTTTGGAGAAGTTTTTTATGGTGGTTTCTTTTGGGGGGTGAAGGTGGGATGTGGCTATCCATGGTGATTAGCTTGTGGTCAGATCTGAACAGGGAAGAGTTGATTGCTGGAGTAGCACAATGGTCACCCATGTTAGTAATGACCAGGTCAAGGATGTTTCTACCCCTGGTGGGAGTAAGAATGACTTGGTCCAGGCTTTGGAATTAATGATTTCCAGAAAATGTTGAGCAAGTGTACTGGTACATGAGTAATTTTCCCAGTTAATGGAGGAGTAGTTACCTTCTCCCAGTGTAAGGGTATTGGGTTGTACCCTAATATTTTTCAGTGTGTTTAGGAATGTGGAGTGGGAGTCTTGGGACATGGTAGGGGATCTATAGCAGGCTACAACCTGTATTGCAGTTTTACCCAGTGTGAGTTGTACCTGAAGTATCTCTGATGCATTATGTTGGGCCACTAGTCTGGAGGTGTGCATATCCTTTATGAATATGGAGACACCACCACCTTTAGTGCTTCGGTCCAGGTTTAGAGACTGAAAGGTGTGGTATGAATTATAGCCTGGTAGTGCTGGGATGCTCTCTGAAGCCTTGAACCAGGTCTCGGTCACTGCACAGATGTCAATGTTCTCCATTTTAAGGAGTGCTTTGAGTGAGTGCATTTTGAGATTTAGACTTCTAGAGTTGAGTAGCATAACCCTCAGATTTCATTTGCTTGTAACTGTTATGGTGGTAATTTTGTCTTTAGGGCATTGCCTAAAAAAGGCACTATAGGGGTGGCAAGACCCTTGGCCAGTATCCAAAATCCTTGGGGTGATGGGTGCAGGCCATCTTTGGCAAAGCATCGAGGTCAGGCAAACAGATATTGTATCCCCTTAGAATGACACCAGAAATGTAGCCAGTTGTTGAAGTCAATCATTTTCTGCTTGTACTGTAATATCATTCTGGGTGATGGTAGGATGCTAATCAGAGCTAGGGTCATACCTGCCTGGGCTACAAGATCAGAGAGCTCCTCTATGTCTCTTTTCATGTAGTCCAGGGAAGTATGTCTCAGGTCATTCACACCAACATGGACAATGGCAGAGTCATATTTGTACCTGTGGTGGAGTGACCTAAGTGCCTACATTATGTGGCGGATCCTGGCACCCAACAGGCAGGTGACTGTAACTTTCTCCTAATTCAACCTAGTCAGTGGGACATCGGTATGCCTTACTATTGAGTCACCTATGATTAGTGTATTGGGTAGGTTGTTTTGCCTAAACGGCTTTGGTTGAGTGGCACACTGTTTATGTGAGCTATGTGTCTCATAGTTTGTACTGGGATGTGGTGGCTGTTTGCATTTCTGCCTCGGAGGTCTCTGTTGTTTTGGCAGATTTATATTGAGAGCCTCCACGAAAGTAGGTGTGTGTTTTGTGTTACTATGTGAGGGCTGTGGTGGTGTATGTTCTGGTGGGCTATGTGTTGAATGTGGTGTGGTGCAGGTGTTCTCCTTCCCCTTTTGACTGGATAATCCAGTCTTGGCTTCCAGTTTGGCTATATATGTGCATCTCTCACAAGGCATAGTGTTGGGAGGTAAGAGGAGAGGGTTGTCTGGGTACATGAGGCAGTTGCTACACTGCCACAGGATGCCCAAGTTCACCAGGTTGACAGGAGAAAGCACAGGGAACTGACCTTTAGATATGCCTGGACATGAGCTCAATATAATAAGTACTGAAGCCTTTTACAGGAAAAATGTCACTCAAAGTGTCTGCGTCTGTACAGGGCACTGCCAAATACTCAAGGGGAAAACAATACGTAGACCCTGAAAATTTAAGGATGACATATTTAGGCAGATATTCTAAAGTTAGGAAGAAATCAAGCAGTACTTACTGAAAATAAAGAATTAGCTTGTCAGGAATGATGAAAAGAGGGGAGTCACATGAATGGCTACTGCCTGGCTACTACTAATGCTGGTCTCAGCACAGCTTCACTCTGTTGGGATACAATACTCCTTTGCTTCTTCTCTCACCAGAAGCAAAATGTTAGCACCAATCCCAAGAAGAGAAGCAGGCCACAGCTTGGGGTACATTATTAAATTCTTGCAAATGTCCGGTAATATAGCTGAGATGCTTAATGGTCATGTTGACTATAAGTGCATTAATGACCAGTGAATCTTTATGCAGACAAGTAAGTAATATCAGTCAACCAGCATGTCTTAGTGAGGTGAGAGGAAAGGAAAATGAAGTACCTGGAGAAATGTCAAAAAGATGGAAGGACAATGTCTGGCAGATGGTGCAGTAGGCTAAAGATGTGAGCTTTAGTTCTTGTTTTAAAGGATTTGAATCCTACAGTCCCCATTTGTCTGCTGGGTGGCCTTGAGCAAGTCACATAACCGAACAGGGAATTTGGGCTTGGCTCCTCAGTGGTCCTCTGAAATGCAAGTGTAGTATCTATCTATCTATCTATCTACCTATCTGCTGTACACTTCACAGAGTGAATGACTGAAAATTAACACTGAACCCTGAATAATGGAGCAAAGAAGCAGACATATCATAGCACAATCCTAAAGAACATACACATACATGTACACTTGACACATATTCTTGTGTATTTTCACAACACACACACACACACACACACACACACACACACACACACACACACACACACACACACACACACACACAAAACACGTTATTTTTCCCCAATAAGATTGCAATTAAGCTTTTCAACATTTGCTGCAAATTCAAGAAGGCATGAAGGATCTCAACTGGAGTAGTATTTATTTATGTACAGCTGAACTTCTGTGAAAGTATTTGCCTTTTCTTAGCAGAAGCATCACAATGAAAAGCTAGTATATCATCCATGTCTGCTGCAAAAAATCTTTCCTTAAGACTATGAACATCAATATCCCCATTAAATGGGACCAATCAAAACTTTATCAGGTTAATAAGGATCTATAACAGAAATTCCCAAATAAAGAATGTGAAAAAGGCATGCTGACATTATATTGCCTGATGCCAGTGAATTCTGGAGACATGCTGTACAGTAATATAGAATATGGGTAGAAGTACAGAAAGAAAAGAAGGCATAGAACCAGCAACAAATGCATTTTTTGTTTGGTTTTGTTTCAAAAGCAACCCCATCCTGAAAGGATTGTATTAGCTAAGCTTTAAAACAGTATAAAATATATGAGCACTAGTGGAAAGGCATAAAGAACAGTTTTTGTTTTATCATACATCTTTATTAGAGAAAAATGATTAAACGATAAAGTACTACAGTGCATAAGTTGCTAAAACTGTATTATTACTAAATTTAGTGTGTAACCAATCATCTGTAAAAGATATCTGACTGCATCTGAAGAATAGGAAAAGTTGTGTTATTTTAATTGCTAGTTCATAAACTTAGCATTCCCCAGAATTCAATAAACTCTGTGTAAGCTTCACTCAGAGCCTACACAGAATTTACATGTTAGAGCGATGGTGTGTGCTGAGTGGTATCACGCAATGCATGGCAATTACAAGCAATGCCTCTAAGCTAAATTTCATGACTGGCAAAAGTGTTGCTGGCCAGGAAACTGTGTAAGCAAATGCGAATATCAATTCCATGTAAAGCAGAGCACCTATGGTCCATGGATTTGTGCAGAATGCCACAATGATCACCAGGGCTTCACAAATAGCCGTCCATCTGTTAGAGGAACACATCTGCACAAAGGCCAAGTTAATGAGGGAATAGGGACATATTTGACATAGTTGTCACACAGAAATGTGTTAGAAGGTAACATTCTCAACCTCTTAGAACAGAAAATCTGGACAAAGACATAAATAATGGGGGGGGGGGGGCAAAGGCTCAAACTTAGAGATAGATTATTAATATTGCTCTTCCAAACCTAGAAAGTTGATAGAATAATAGGTTGTACAGTAACCTGCACTTTCTGAAGAGCATGAAGTTTGAAACTCACATATCTATCATTAATTTCTGACTTCAATCTGCAATGACATGCCAATGATTTGACAGAACACCAAAATGTTATGAGGAAAGATGAATGATACCAGACAAAAACTGGACATTCTGCACAAATCAGGGCAGCTGAGAGGTATTAACTCAAATGCATGCAATATTGACTCACATCAGTCCTAAGATCATCTCAGTGACATGGCAGAAAGCCACAAATTTGGTAAGGGACATATTTGGACATCCTGGGAATATCTGGACAGTAGAGAGGTATGAATGTGAAGTATATGGTTCAAACACAGTGCAGGACAGTGTACCTACAGTGAAGAGAATTGTGATATTCCATTCCTGGCATTGTGCATTGAAGCTGTGTAAATGATCTGTAATGGGACATGTACTGGCATGTAAAATAAACACTCATAGGAAGTGTGTGTATATTGAATAAGGACACATACATGAATTGTAGGAATGAACACAGGGAAAGAGGACAGGCAAAACTACCCAATGTATAGTAGAGGAGGGCATGTCAATGGAAGATGGTTCTAGCAGCAACACCAATCACATACAGTAGGGACTATGCAGTGAAAATGTGTTTTATGTGACTGTCACACAAGGTGACATAACAATGGGGAGGATGTCTATGAGATATACATCCTTACAGCAATAATGCAGCGGACGTCTATCGGGGATCTGACATACAGTTGGGGTAGGGTACATATTGTGAAGCTGTGTAAACTGATATGCCTGAGTAATAGTGTACTCTCAGCAGAAGTGTCCAGCAGGGTGGGCACAGGTAAAGGCTCATGGAAAACATTACAAGAACAGTTTACAATCATGGACAATATCAGAATAATAACACCAGTAATCCCATGTCTCTGACATAATATATGTGATTTAGAGTGATACGAGATGAGTCTGCACACATACACACACACACACACACACACACACACACACACACACACACACACACACACACACACACACACACACACACACACTTCAACAACTATTATGATACATCCACACTCTATGAGCATAACCACACATACTGTTCTGGCACAGTACCATCTGCTGGAGCTGTTAGGAGGGATACTGCTGTACCTATATGCAACAGTAGGGGCAATACAGGCTAGATGCCTTGCATGCATGGCATACATATATATATATATATATATATATATATATATATATATATATATATATATATATATATATATATTATTTTGTAAATAATTCTCTGTCATTTGTGAATATTAATATGATTCGTATGCTTGTCTTACAAATGTAAGAGAACTATATCTTATGTGGATATTAAACTATTGGTGCAGAAGTGTGTGTTGAACTGTATGTTATATACTGAGCTTCAAGAATGTAACCACAGTCTACCCTACTGGAAAGGAACAGACATATATATAAACTATAGTTGGAACATACAGAGTTAACTTGCGTGTTTTACGACTGAGTTTCAGTGCAGCAAGCAGATGCACTGTCTAGAATTAGAGGTTTTCCTATTGTCTTGAAACAGAAATAATTACAAGGTTTAACATGCAAAGTATTTTGATTGCTCTGTGACTTCCCAGCAGCTGCACATCTAAGAGGTAAGTATTTTTTGACACAGAGGTGCTAAATTCTAGGTATCTGTTTAGCTTAGGAACTGGGGGCAAGTGACAAAGAGTGATGTCATCCAAAGCTGACCCAGCAGTAATGTTTTAATATTAATTTAGGAACTCTCTCAGAGACTGTGCATTTTGTATCTTGTTTTGGATCTGCATTTGCCTTCCTCTGTCAGTTAAGTTATTTAGAGCATGGTTTCTTCTACAGATAGTTAGGAATATAGTAAAGATTAATTTAGATGTTTTCTGTATTTATTTGAGACTGTCCTGCAATGTTGTTTTAAAATATTTCCTGTGATTCTGAACTCTGAAGTTACTGTTCGTTTTCTGAGTATTGTCTTGTTCCTTTAATATTTATTATTAAATATATTTAAACCTTTTAATTGTGGCTGGTTTGTTTATAGATATTTAAGCTGTTAGAGTACTTGCATATGTATTTGGTGATTTTCTATAGGTCACTCCAATACCGTTGAAAGTCTTGGTCACACTTACCTTTTTGATAATAGTAACATTACACAGTAGAATTGTTCACCCTTTGTAAGGGTCTTATAGTAGCTGATAAAGATCTGGTTGCACTGATAACTACCTTACTACCTTTTAGTCTGGGCAAAAGGGGGCATAGCTAATAAACCCGTGCCAGCCTTTTTCAGGATGTGTGTGTGTGTGTGTGTGTGTGTGTGTGTGTGTGTGTGTGTGTGTGTGTGTGTGTGTGTGTTTGTATAGAAATCAAATATCAAAGTGTGTGTGTCAGCTACTTGGGGCAGGGACACGAAGCACTGTTTGGACAGACAGGGTACTGGAGGTTTTGGCTTGACTGCTCGGCTGTGATCTTAACCCTATAGCTGTGCCAGTAGGGAATCTTACTGGGGATCTGGAGAAAGGGGGAGAAACCAGCCCCAAACTGACTGTGATCTCTGTCTGCTCTTAAGGGAAATTGTACCTTACTGTGTGTGTATTGTCATTTTCCCAGTGTGTATGTCCCTCACTGGTGCTAGTGGTGAGGATTGAGGCTTCTTCATTATTGGGCCAGTGCAGGGGCATCACACACACACACACACACACACACACACACACACACACACACACACACACACACACACACACACACACACACACACACACACACACACACACACACACACAC